>NC_091552.1:38102268-38107268 GCF_042767895.1 Penaeus vannamei
AGAGGAAACGTGGAGAAGAAGACCCAAGACGTGTACTGATATCTCACAAGTATCAGCAACACGACTGGATAGTATCGTAGGAAAAGGGAGAGGGAAGTGGGTAGGGGGAGGAAAAGGAAAGGGGGAAGGGACACGAAGAGAGCTTAGGAAATGGGGAGAGGAGACGAAGAGAGCGTAGTTGTCTTGCACATGATATGGGAGACGTGTGACCCTCATGCGGACACTCTGCACAGTGTCGGTGTCTTGTTAACGTCGTGTTCCGATTTAGGAAGGCTTAAATGAGTACAGGAGGAGGAAAAGGAGGAGGATGACGACGACGGCGATAACGACAACGAGGACGAGGAGGAGGGAAGGTGGGAGGGAGGGCAGCAGCAGCAATAGCAACATCAACAGCAGCAGCAATAGCAACATCAACAGCAGCAGCGGTGCAGCAGCAGCAGCAATAGCAACATCAACAGCAGCAGCAATAGCAACATCAACAGCAGCAGCGGTGCAGCAGCAGCAGCAATAGCAACATCAACAGCAGCAGCGGTGCAGCAGCAATAGCAACATCAACAGCAGCAGCGGTGCAGCAGCAGCAGCAATAGCAACATCAACAGCAGTAGCAGTAGACGAAAAGGAAGAAGAGCATCAGCACAGCAGCAGCACATCAACAACAGAAGCAAGAAGAAGAAGAAGGAGGAGGAGGAATAGAGAAGGATGAGAATCATGGTTTCGTGGCCTCTAGCTCACTCGCATACGCTCGAATGCGTGGGCAAAGGGGCGGGGGGGGGGGGCAGGGTGCCGAGTGTAACCGTATTATCGTGACCATGGCGAGGTGGAGGCGCCAGCAGGGCGTAAAAGTCACCACTCTTGTGACTCTGATGCTCGTAACTCTACGAGGGCGTGCGGGTACACTGCTGATACTGCGGGCGGCCGTACCCACGCCTGAACGCACGCACGTATGCACGCACATACCTATTCACTCACGCACGGTCGGACCCAATAGCACTTACGCATGAACGCGCGCGGGCCGGTCAGGTAGCGCAGGTCAAGGCGAGAGAGACCGGACGAGGTAAGAGCCAGATGTGGGCGGCACACACAGTACGTACACAAATAGCCAATTATTCACTCTACACTGTTACTTATTTCCCGCGATACATGACGCATTAAGATGCCTTCAACGCAGCCAGTCTCTTGCAAGCATAACAGTCGCTTGGCATGGCTCCGCTCTGCATACACGTCGAGCCGTAAAGATCACACGCGCCGTAGCCCGCATGATCCTATTTGCGGTGTTATTAATAGCCGGTTGCGTCCTCCCGCCCCGGCGCTCGTCTTCCTTGACAACTTCGTGTTAAATTACTTTTTTAAAGACATGTATGGGAGACTACTGTCAGATGCGTTAGACAAGGGGTCTTTGGAAGCGAAGGGTGTATACCAGGACAGGTGCCTGGGTACTCGTCGAGGAAGAGGGTTATGGAGGAGGAAGTAGGCAGAAGGGAAGGAAATGTAGCCGAGGGTCAGGCGGGCAGGTGGCAGGCAGGTGAATATGAGAGACTGACTCGGGAGCATTCAGGCGCAGCAAGCAGACAGGTGGATGAATGCAGGCGATGAAGGAGGCAGACGGGTAATAGAAGGCGGCGAGCAAGCAGGTGAGGCAGGTAGATGGAAGCATCCTCTTAGGCAGGGAAAGGTAGACTGAAGCAGGCAAAGAGGCAGGGCAAGGGGAAAAGCAGGTAAAGCGGGGAATGATTATCTGAATAGCGAGGCAAGCAGGCAGGCGGACAAGCAGGATCAAGCAAGCTGGCAAGGTAGGACGCATAAAGCTGGCCGCGTGATGCTCCCGTGACCAAATATGCTGCGGCCACCTTGTTTCCCTGTACCTGTATCTCTGCCTGGCTGCACGCTCGCCTCCTCCTCCTCCTCCGACTCATTCTTCTCCCTCTCATTCGCCTTCTCCTTTTTTCTTTCGTCGACTTCTGCTTCTAATTCTACTTCTTCTCCTTCTACTGATTCTTCTTCTTCTTCTTCTTCTTATCCCTCCTCCTCCTCCTCCTCCTCCTCCTCCTCCTCCTCCTCCTCCTCCTCCTCCTCCTCCTTCTCCTTCCCCTCTTTTTTCTCTCTCTCTGTCTCCACCACATTCGCCTCAACCTCCACCCCAACAACAGCAGCTACCCCCCGCCCATCCTCCCTCTCTGCCCCCCCCCCCATCCTGCGAGGGAGCAAGCAGCGTTAGTCATGCCCTCCCGCGCGGCCTTTCCACGTGCGTAAGTGGTTCGTATTTTGCGATATTTTTTCACGGCTAATCGGTTTTATGATTTAGCGACCGCCGCCATTTAAAGCGCTCGACGTAACGGAAACATTGACAAAAATTAGAAATGACCCGATAAAAATGGCGGGAAAAGTGTGTATGGGGGAGGGGGAAGTCACCTGACATCGACTCCGAAAGTCTTACCCCAGGATGACATCTCGCGGGAATGGAGGGGGAGGACAGAGAGACCTTATGAATACGGGATGCAAAGGCTATAATCCCATCTCGCGCTTCTTTGATGAGCTTTTAGTGGGCGGGAGAACGGGGGTGTAGGAGGAGGAGGGGGGGAGGAGCAGGAAGAATCTTTCACTAGGGGGAGTATTGAGGGCCAGGGGTGGGGAGGGGTGGGGGTGGCACTAAGGGAGTAAAACTGACCATAAACCCTACATTTTGATAGCTGTACTTGGGCAAGAGCTGAGAGCCTCGATGGGTAAAAACCAATATAGAGGGCGTGTTGGCGTCACTTCCCTTAGAGCAAAGGAAAGTGGGCGGGTAGGGGAGTGGAGATGAAGGAAAGTGGGTGGGTAGGCGGGTGGGTAGGTGGGGGGAGATGGATGGGAAAAGGGATAGATATAGGGGACGGACGTGTGAATGGATGTATGGGTAAACGGAGGGTGGATGGGAACTTGGCGTGGGTGTGCGAGTGGATGTGTGTGGGCGACGAATGAATGGGTAGGGGATAAAGATAGGAAGGTACATGTAGGGAATGAAAGGCGGAGATAGAGGGGAAGATAGTAAAAGCGGGGTTGGAGATAGGGATAGAAATAGCCAGCGGTTTGGGAATACGCAGTTGAAGATGCACACTGTACAAACACAGCCTGTGTACACAATTTAAGATCTCGGCGAAGCGTCATTCAAAGGAACGATGCACTCCTGATGGCGGTGCTGGCGGCCGTTCTCCTTCCTCCTCCTCTTCCCCTTTTTCTTTTTCAGCATTTTCTATTTATTCTTCATTTTATTATTCTTTTCTTTTTCTTCCTTGTCCTCTTCGTCTACTTCTTTGTTTGCTTCTATTCTTTTTTTCGTCTCCTTCTTTTTTCATCTCCGTCTTCTTTTTCTTCCTCTTCTTTTTTTTCTTCTGTTTCTTTTCATTCTCATTCTTCTTCTTCCTCCCCTCCTCCTTCTTCTCCTCTTCCTCCTCGTCATCATCATCATAAACATCATCATCATCATCATCATCACCATCACCATCACCATCACCATCACCATCACCATCACCATCACCATCTCTCTACTCCTCCCCTTCCACCATTCCTCACCCCACCCCCTGCTTATGAGGCACTCGCCCCCACTCGCTCACTCGGTCGCGCCAGTTTCCTCACTTGTGTCAAAACTCCATTTAAAAGAATTTCCTGTGCCGGTGATGTGGCCATAGCCTTTCATCCTTATTTTCACAATTTCTAAGAAAAGGAAAAAAAGTCAATAATTTTCATGATTAGAAATTGTGTTTAGGTTTATCCTTATTTTCACAATTTCTAAGAAAAGGAAAAAAAAGTCAATAATTTTCATGATTAGAAATTGTGTTTAGGTTTATCCTTATTTTCACAATTTCAAAAAAAGGAAAAAACGTCAATAATTTTCATGATTAGAAATTGTGTTTAGTTTTATCCTTATTTTCACACACACACAAAAAAAAAACGTTAATAATTTTCATGACCTAGAAATTGTTTAGTTTTATCCTTATTTTCACAATTTCTAAATAAAAAACAGACATCAATAATTTTCATGACTTAGAAATTGTGTTTAGTTTTATCCTTATTTTCACAGTTTCTGAAAAGAGAAAAAAACGTTAATAATTTTCATGACCTAGAAAGTGTTTAGTTTTATCCTTATTTTCACAATTTCTAAATAAAAAACAGACATCAATAATTTTCATGACTTAGAAATTGTGTTTAGTTTTATCCTTATTTTCACAATTTCTAAAAAAAAAAGAAAGAAAAAACGCCAATAATTTTCATGACTTAGAAATTGTGTTTAGTTTTATCCATATTTTCACAATTTCTAAAAAAAAGAAAAAACCGTCAATAATTTTCATGACCTAGAAATTGTGTTTAGTTTTATCCTTATTTCACAATTTCTAAATAAAGGAACATCCGTATAATTTTCATGACCTGATTATTTAATTTTATCCTCATTTTCACAATTTCTAAAAAAAAAAAGAAAAAAACGTCAATAATTTTCATGACCTAGAAATTGTGTTTTGTTTTATCCTTATTTTCACAATTTCTAAAAAAAAGGAAAAAACGTCAATAATTTTCATGACCTAGAAATTGTGTTTAGTTTTATCCTTATTTTCACAATTTCTAAAAAAAGGAAATAACGTCAATAATTTTCATGACCTAGAAATTGTGTTTAGTTTTATCCTTATTTTCACAATTTCTAAAAAAGGAAAAAACGTCAATAATTTTCATGATCTAGAAATGGTGTTTAGTTATTTTTTTATTATCTATTCCTATATGAAATTTATTAAGTTGATATTAAATTGATATCGTTATTTGACGGTAGAAGGAGAGAGATCATGGTAGGCAGGATGGAGAAAAGGGATGAGAGGTAGATAGGCAGAAAGGAAATTTTAAAAGGGCAATTAAATAGAGAATGTTTAGATTTCTTTATCATATTTTCACGTTTACAAGAAAAAAAAAAAAAAAAAAAAAAAAAAAAAAAACGTCAATAATTTTTATGACCTAGAAATTGTGTTTAATTTTATCCT
>NC_091552.1:38122268-38124768 GCF_042767895.1 Penaeus vannamei
GGGGGGGCAGGTGTGCAGGGAGTGCCTGGCTGGCTGGCTGGCAAAGGGAGAAGGGTAAGGGTGAAGCGTAAAAGGGTAAGAGGACAAGAGAGGAAGAGTAAGGATAGGGAAGTGTTTATTATGGGGTCGTAGGGTATTTTTGGCTGTTCTCGCCTCTTTTTGCATTTACTATTATTATTTTTTATTTAAATCCGCTTTAATAAATGAATGGCTCGGCGCTTCCCCTCTGAGGCTCTGCGGAGATAATGCAGCGTCATGCGAGGGGAGTCTAGACGGCATGTCACTCGCGTTGACGAGATCTTCAGTCACCTCGACGGCGTTGCAAGGGTGACAGGAACTCTGTGTCGCGGAATGGCAGATGCGTAGAAGACCCCCCCCCCCCACCTCAACAGGGCATGTGGGCAGCGTTATGGGGAAAAGCGGGCCCGGGTATAGGTAGGGGGGAGGGAGGGGGCGGTCTCAACATAGCGACGACACATAGGAAGATGTCCGACCTAAAATCCTCTCGGGCGGAAGAGCGCTGGTGTGGGCGGGGCGGTGGCAGATGGTGGCGTAAGAAGGAGAGAGGCGATTGGGTTAACACCTTGACAAATGTTGGGCAAGGGAAGAGGAGGAGAGGAGGAGCAGGAAGGGGAGGAGAGGAGGAAAGGGAGGAGGAGGGGGGAAGGAGGAGGGAGGAGGAGGAGGAAGGGGAAGAGGAGGAGAGGCGGAGGGGGAAGGGGGAGGGAAGGAGAGGAGGAGGAGGAAGGAAGAGAGAAGGAGGAGGAAGGGGTGGAGGAGGAGGAAGAAGGGGAATAGGAGGAGGGAGAAGAGGAAAAGGAAGAAGGGAGAAGAGGAAGAGGAGGAGGAGGAAGAGGAAAAGAAAGAGGGGGAGGAGGAAGAGGAAAAGAAAGAGGGGGAGGAGGAAGAGGAAGAGGAGGAAGAAAAGGAGGGGTTTGAGTAATGGAGTAAAAGCAGGAGGAGAGGAAGAAGAAGAAAACGAAGACGAAGAAAGTCGAAGAAAGAAGGCCAGGAAGGGAGAAGAGGGGGAAGGGGGCAAGAACCCCGACCCAGCTCCCCTAGCATCTGCAGGTGTATCACAAGCAGCTCTCCCTCCACGCGCTCTCTCGCACGCATTATCTGGCCGCCTTCTTGAGCGAGAGCCCGAGATGAGGGACGATATCCTATCAGGGCGAAGGGAACCCGCGCGCGTGGCTCCGAGCTTGGCAAGGGAAGGGAACAAGCAGCACAAACAAACGGCCCCTTGGATGGCCACACCCACATGGCACTCATTAGGTGCCTGCTGGGCGAGTCCACTCCTCTCATTATGCAAGGAGGAATGTGGCCATCTTGATAGACTGCTGCTGGTGGAGAACTCTGGGGGCTTGTTCTCGTTGCAGTTCTTCGGGCGGTTTCTTGGAGAGATGATTTCGTTTTTTTTTTTTGTATTATTATGTTATCTGTTTTTGTTTCGTTTTCTTTCGATTTTGGTGCCGTCTTGATTTGCGTTCTTTGCTAACGAGGATGTTGTTAGGTGTTGCGTGTTAGATTTTGTTATGCTAATTTTTTCTGTTGCTGTTTTGTTTTGTTGATTTCACGCTTTTCCTTTGCACTCGATTCGCTTGTGTGGCATTGTTCGCTGTCACTTATTTACCCACATTTCTTTTCTCGGTGGATTTGAGCTTTGTTCTCCTAATTGCCATTTCAGTTGGTTCGAAAATAACTTTCGTTTGTAGTCGCTTTCAGGACCCGTTGAACCTCGCCATCAGGGTTGCTTTTATCTTCTTTTTGAATTTTACTTTGTTTTTTCTTTCTAATTCAGTTTTTCTTTTCTTTTCTGTTGTGGTCGTTCTTAGTTTATACGTATGTGGTTTCGTCGTCCGTCCGCCGGAAAGACACATTTGGCTTTTTAAACCTGCTTACTACCATTGTAAGTATTGACGAATTAACTTTTTTTTTATCACCTGGATTTTATCTGTGACTAGTAACAGAAAATTAAGAGAACCTGATTATCGACAAGAGTTCGTGTAATTTACGAACCAATGGCCGTTCACAGATCCGTCAGCTGTTCCAACTGCATGACCTCGCGCATTATGTTTCGATGGAGTGAGCGCATTATCACGCGGCGGAGTAATGGGTTCGAGTGGACGCCGAAAGCCTTTTAGAGAGCCTTTGCTCCTTGGCGTGTAAATGGCCCCAAAGTGCGAGGAGGAACGCCTGGGATTAAGGGGGACGCTCATCGTGCTTGATTTACTTCGCTTTTTTTTTCTTGTAAGTGGGGGGGGCTGGGGGGGGGAGGTGTTGTAGAAGGCTGGGGACAAGAGCGTGTTTGTTTCTGGGGATTATTATGAAGTCGTCACATCTCTAAGGGCAATTTTGGGGATGAGAGACGAGGATGCAGGCGCTCTCTTGGTGTGCTCTTATATCCTGGTGCGTATTTGTCCTCTCATTCCTTCGCCAATTTTTTCGGTTGTTTATTCACTTACTTTCATTCATTATTCATTTTCTTGCTTATTCACGC
>NC_091552.1:38127268-38129768 GCF_042767895.1 Penaeus vannamei
ATAAACAGGCCCGCGCGGGAACATGTCATGCGCGTAAACAACCATCGCCCGGGAAATTTACACAAACGGGAACAACCACGATAACAAGCATGGAAATCGCGGCACGTGTCGCGGGGCGGAAGGAGGTAGGGTTCGACTGGGGGACACGTGGTTACTTGCAACACACATACGCACATGTATGTGCACACTTGCACATATATATGTACGTTGCAGTCTCTCTCACTCTCTTTATCTATCAATCTCGCTTTCACACACACACAATCACACACGCACGAACGCACCCCCCCCCCCACACACACACAAATACACACACTCCGTAAGACAAACACACAGCCTGACACATACCCGACGGGCGTGACGGCCGTAGGGGCGCGTGGCGATCCGCACGTGGGGAGGGGCGCTTGGTGAGGTGGGGGTAGAGGTAAGGGTGGGGGTGGGCATGACCCTAATCTGGCGAAATGAGGGTCTTCGTCAAAAGATGGCTTGTCTGGCGGCAGTGTGTCACAGCGGGGTGGAAGGGCCTCGCTCTGGTGGCATGAGATGAGCTTGCAATTGCAGGGCGATGCTTAATGCGAGGTCTTGCAGGAATTAGCCGCGGCCTCTTTGCTGCGAGGAGAGGGAGAGGGAGAGGGAGAGGGCGCGATGTGTGTTACGGCGGGAGGGCGGGGCTGCCAGGAACACACGCCCGCGATTCATTCATCTTGGGGCTGTTGGGGCGTTTGCATGGCCGTCGCCCCTCCTTTCTTTGAATGGGAATTTAAAAAGGGAGAGAAATGATGAATAAGAAGAGAAAGGAGAGGAAGGAAGAAAAGAATTGAAGATTGAGAAAGGGAAAGAAGGGAGGAAAGAAAAGAAAAGAAAGGAGGAAGGAAAAGAAATGAAGATTAAGAAGAGAAAAGATGGGAGGAAAGAAAAACGATGAAGATTAAGAAAAGAAAAGAGAGGAGGAAATACAAGAAACGAAGATTAAGAAGAGAAAAGATTGGAGGAAAGAAAAGCGAAGATTAAGAAGAGAAAAGAGAGGAGAAAAGGAAAGAAATGAAGATTAAGAAGTGAAAAGAAATAAAGAAAAAAATAGATGAAAAGAAGAAGAAAAAATGAGAAAAGCAATGAGGGAGAATCAGAAGCAAAAAGGAGAGAAGAACAGACGTGAAGGCGTGCATGGAACAGCCCCAGACGGCCTGAAGGGGACGAAGAGACCCCCCCCCCCCCAGAGTCCGCCCGGCGCTTCAACAATTTACGCGAATGTTTGTGCATGGTACACGCTGCTGTGTATCCTCGTGCTCGCTGTTTGTACCTGCTGCAGTCCACACACGCTGCACGGACCAGTAATGCAGGTCTTAATAGGGAGAGGATCTTTGCAAGGTGGTCGGCTCTTGAATGGGGTTGACTTGCGCGTTGTGTGATATGTGTATTTTTTTTATATCAAAATGTTAATGTTTTTGTTACGTTGGATGATTCATGTATTTCTTCTCTCTGCCCTCCCGTCTCTACCACCCTACCCTAGAATGCCCCTCTAATGTGCTTTCATCCAAACACGTCCAAGCGCGCACCTGCAACTTTCCCGAGGGTGCGTGCTTGTAACCATACCCATGTACCCTTCTGTTATACCCATCTCCTAGTTTCTGCTTGTTCGTCTCCCCTTTTAACACTTCTGCTCATCTTCTCGTTTGGAGGATGTGGTTAAAGGGTATAGCAGTAGGGGTAGGGGGGAGGGTGAGACCTCATACCCCGCACATACAACATAACGTAAAATTCAACACAGACGCCACAGCAAACCAGAAACGCGTGGTCTTAGTCTCCGCTTAGTCGTGCACGTATTAGTATTGATAGGGAGCAAAGCAAAGAGACCCGTGTTTGTGTAAGTGTGGATGTGTGTTTGTGTGGAGGCGCGCGTGTATTGGTGAGGGAGCCACGCTTTCCGCAGCAGATCAGAGCGGTAGTGACTGAAGACGCCGCGCAGATAAATTTGTTTAGCGACACATTCCCGTGACAGACGCCGCAGACAGTCACCGCCGCGTTATTTATGGCGGGCCGACCATTCGTCTGCCTACGGTCCGCGGCGCACCAGGATTTTTTATGTATGGGGAACGGGTCACGCACGGAGTAACGAGAAGCGCGTAGGTAAGTCTTAAGACAAAATGTAATAGAAACACCAAGGATTTTTTTTTTTACTAAAACGAAAAGAAAATGATTTTAGGATGATTAAAAAAGTGCTCATGTGAATGTCTCCTCACAGCAAATACATATGTGAAGGCCATAACAAAAATACGTATCCGGGTCTTAAATCAAAACAAAGATGTATAAATTGTTTAAAACAATAATAGTACTAATAATAGTGTTAAAGATAATAATAATGATATTCATAAACACCGTAAGCGTCGTCTTCGTTGTCGCCATCCTCATCGCCACCACCATCAACCATCCATCTATCATCATCATCATCATCATCATCATCATCATCATCATCATCATCATCACCGTCATCATCATCATCACC
>NC_091552.1:38134768-38137268 GCF_042767895.1 Penaeus vannamei
GATATGTTTTGATGCTCAGTTGGTTTGGCGCTTCGGCTGAAAAAGGCGGGAAGATGCTCCCTTGTTCGTCTTCTTTGCGACAATTTTCTTTAATTCTTTAATTCTGCATTCTGTGGTGTCTAATGGTATTCCGGTTCTTTATTAGAGTTGTTTTCTCTCCATGATGGCGTCAGTGGTGATGATGCTCTAGGATGTTTTATCCCCTTGATGGCATCAGATTTGTTTGAAATTTTGTTTTTGGCTGGATGTGGATATTGTGTGCGGAGTTGGCCATCCGCTGGAGGTGAAAAGGCGGGAAAATGGCATCGCAACATTTATCATATTTCTGTAAGCTCTTTATTTCTGTCTTATATTTTTTTCCTCCATTTGACGACTAAAAATATGTGCAATTGCAACGTGAAAAATAAACTGGGTCTGGAAGGCGGGAAATGGCGTATAACGTATAACACATGAGGTTATGTTTTGCATCTTTATGCGGAAGAGACTAACGTGGAGGAAGACCAGATCTCTTATGATGAGCTTGGATCCCTTTACATAACAGGTTGTTGGGGACGCGTGGGCGGGAGGGCGGGAGAGCGGGTTGGCGCGAAGGGCGGGGAGGGAGAAGGGGGAAGGAAGAAAGGGAGGGAAAGGGGAAGAGGGAGGGGGAGTGGAAAGAGCGGGGAGGAGGGAGGGGGCAGCGGAACCAGAGAGGAGTAGCGCGTCGCCGCGAGATCCGTGGTGGGTTGATGTTCACACACTCTTGCGAGGAAGCATGATGCAGGCGCCTCGAAAGGGGTTTTCGAGGTTACTACTGTCATCCCCGCGGCGTGATTGTGACTGGCGCCGTGCTTCATTATTTATAGTGAATGAGTAAATGTCTGGTGAGCGTTTGACCTTGGCTGAGGCGTCCACCCCCGCTGGTTCCTGGAAGCTTTGCATTTTGAGCGGGACCGAGAGAGGGCGCTGGCGGCGGGACAATTACGACGGCCACTATTTGTAGTAACACTTTCCTCTGCCACGGCGCGCCACCGTCGCTTGTTTACTGTGGCTTGGCTTAGCACTGTGTTGTCATCGCATTGTTATAAGGGAAATGTGAAACTTGTTGGCACCTTCTTCCGTTTTCCCCTTTTCCCCTTTTCTTCTATTCTCGAAGAAAAAACACGCCTGTGCCGAAACGGGGTTAGGTGGCAAGGGTGGAAAGGGAGAGCGTGATAATGGGAAAGTTAGGTTGGAAATTCGCAGAACAGATGCAACAGCGAGGAGACCAAAATAATGGAACTTGTACAGGATGCATATTACTTCTATTTCTGTAAAGCTACTAGGACAATTACGTAGAAAACTCGATATTATTAGATGCTGAACACGACAACGGTTCGCGAAATGCGACGGCCATCTTGGCAATGGCAGCAGAACATCGGTGGTCCGGGGAAAGACGGAAGGAACAGCTGGCCGGAGCGTTACTACGAGCTGTGACATCAGTTGCTTATTTTAGCAGTGTGATGTCTAGTACAGGATAAATGTGAACAACGGCGTAACACGAACTCGTTCGATTCTTATCCATGAATGGCATTGTTGTTATATATATAATTTTTCTAGCTATTCTTTCTTTTCTTTATACATCGCTCTGTTTTGCCTTTTTATGGAATGTAGAACGTCCAACATAGCACACAGCGCGCTGTCCATTAGCGTCAAGGCTTTTTCATACCCGGAGGGTAAATGATGCGATGAAATATTAAAGGAAGTAGCAACATGCAGTGTTTTGGTGGTTGCATGAGCAAGAGCCGTGTTTATAATAGGATAACCGACCTTGCAGCGGCGACCGCGGAAAAAGGGAATAAGTGCCTTGCAGACCTAAACGCGACCCTCCGCGCGACGGCGCAGGCGCGAACCTCGCCGACAAAGCTGGCAATTAGTGTTCGGCTTTCTGGCCTTTTGCATCTTTTTAACTGACGCATTTCTCCGTAAAAAGGGAGAGGGAGAGGGAGAGTGGCGAGAGAGGGAGAGAGTCACAACAGAGCGAGTGCCAATGATGTCGCGTGTGATGACACAGCCCACCGCGGGAAAAGAAGGACGGGGCGGGCGGGCGAGCACCTCCGATGGGCTGTATTCGTGAAAGGACGACGGGAGGTTTTGTTCCGAATGCAAATGCAGGCGGAGGACGTGAGCTTGTTTCTTTTCGATATCTCGCCTTAGAATAACTTCCATTCATGGCACGTGATACGGAATGACAACAGATCATAAAGAATTCAGATAGATATGTATGGCTGTTTGTATAGTATGTACGCGCATTTGCACAAAGAGGCTCGCATTCATTCGCGATAGAAGGCATCTCATCTTTATTTTTCTCCTTTTTTCTCAGTCGATCTTGGTCGCAAAAATCGATGATCCTCGTTTGCATATTTATCGTTGCGGATTATGTTGAAAGAAAATGTTTGTCTCCGTAAGGCTTCAATCCTCGCGAATCTCCGTCTGCGTCCGCCCTTCGCGATATCGGCGCCGCCCTGCCGCGACTGCCACG
>NC_091552.1:38147268-38172268 GCF_042767895.1 Penaeus vannamei
GCTGCTAGGCTGTATCGTGCCCGTCAGTCTCAGTAGCCCCCGCGCCGCCGCCGCACGCTCAGTGCCGTGTCTGTGTTGCTCGCCCGCCCTCACACCCACCACCTGAGAGCCTCCTCCTGGCCACACCCAGGCTCCCTGAGTGCAGGGCCTTTGGCACTTGTGTGGGTGACGCCTTTCTGTTGACGGAAGTGTCACTGCCGATGTCGTTCCTGCCAAAAGTTTGACAAGTGCTTGCTCATAACAGTTTTTACTTGATTTTTACACTTCCATTCATTAGAGGACTCAACCCAGCAGGAGTCTGTTTATGAGTGAAAAAATGCATTTTACTGAAGCCTATGTTTAGTGTCGGTTGTGGGAAAAGAAGTATCTAATATCAGAAATAAAAATATAATGTTTAAAGTTCATACAAGCAGTTGAGCTGTATTACAAGATTTATAATTTGGTTGTATGCAAAGTGACCGAATGTTTTGGAAGTGAAGTGCATTTGAAGTGGCATGGGAAACGTAGAAGGTAAAGCGACCGGAGGAAGGCGGCGCGTGGATCCCCCCTACTGCACGGCACGCCCCCTTCCTCCCCTGCCGAACGACGACGAGGAGGAGGACCTGGACCTTGATTCTCCGCCTCCGTACCCGCCTCCGCCGCCGCCTTCAGAAGAGCGGTCCAAGCGGTATTCCTGGCGGATGTCTGACTCCGCCGTCTTTGGCCAAGGCGAAAATAAGAGGCGCTCGTGGCTACTCAACTTAACCAACGGAGGCGACAAAACGAAGAGTAAAATGGCGAAAGACGGTAAGGATGTCGATGATGTTAACAGTAAGATCAGTGTAGGTAGCATGGATGTGTCAGGGGGAGTTGGAGTGAAAGCTTCCTTTAATGAACCACATATAAATATCCAAGAAAATTCTTGGACTGTCGAGGGGAAGCCCGACGCAAACCAAACGACGGGGAAGGAAACCCATGTGTATACGTACAACATTTCTGATAAGGAAAAGTCTATGCAGGGAGAGAAAGTCATAAAGATGAAGACTGAGTATGTGAGAGGAGAAGACAGTAGTGCACCGGGATACAGTGTTCTTCACGAATGTCTTCAGCATGACATGAACTCCGAAGGCAGAATGATTCATGATCAAAACAATACACAGCTTCCATCTTTGGATCTTAGCTGTACATCCAACATGAGTGATGAACTGAAGAATGTCATTGACGAGCTTCGAGGCAAGCCATCCACTGAAGACAGCACTGTATTTCGAAGTGTATCCGAACACAAACGATTTGTCAGTATCACGACTACGACTAAGAAGGAAGTATCTTCGCATATTAATATTAATGGCAAAGAATATAGTTCAACCACAAATGATTCTCTTAGTAAGCTGGAGGCAGAACTAAGTGCGTTGCTCTCTCCTGAACTGGAATTACACACCAATTCTGAGACAGTCAATAACAAAAACACTTCCGTTTCCATGCGCATGGAAAATGGACATGGGTCTGGGGCAAATGTGGGGTTAGGTTCTAGCACCAGTCAGGCTCATAGTTCACAAGTAAACCAAAGCTATAACATATCAGTGACACCAACACTCCCATTACCAGACATTCAAGAGTTCTCTGGTAAAGGTATTCCATTGCTGCCCGACCTTGTGAAGGGCAACAATAAGGGAGCCATTAATGTTGAAAGTTCACTACAGGGGCGTGACAAAAATGTAAATGTGGGGGCGGGAGGCAGTATAACCGGCCCGACTTGTGATGTTCAACTTGACAAAAGAGGAGATTTTGGAGGTGGAAGATTAGATGCAAAGTTTGATAGTTCATTACCACAGGGTAAAGGAGAAATTGATGGATTACACATAGGGGGAGATATTTCAGGTCCCAGATTAGATGTGTCAGCCGAAGGCAGCAAGATCCATACTCCAGGGGTAGCCTTGGCAGGTGAGAGTCTGCCACGGGGAGATTTCAGCATGTCAGTGGAGCCAGGGATTTCTGTTGCACCTGATGTAGGCAAGCCTGCCACTAAGAGTAAGAAACAGTCATCTGGGCCTTGTGCTTGTTTGAGCAGTCCTAAGAAAATCGAACAAGAAGAGCCATACATATCAGCGGGGGTTCAAGGGGAAGTTAAAGGAGAATTGCCCACAGTGCCTGCTGGCTCAGTAGAAGTAGAAGGGGTAGACCCAGGTCTTAGAACCGAAGGTACAGCTACTGCAGAGATTCCCCAGAAAAAACGCTCTGGTCCAAAATCTAAACTTGGATCATGCTTTGGTAAGCCTAAATCACCTGAAGTTGATACCCCAAAAGCAGATGTTAAAGGAGAGGTTGAAGTTAAGAGTCCAAGACCAACTGCAGAGCCAAAAGCAGAAGCAAGTGTAAATATCCAAGTGCCAGATGAGAATGTGAAAATTGGAAAAGATCCTGAGAAGAAAAAGATCAAGTTTGGCTCATGTTTTGGAAAGCCAAAAGAACCAGAGTGTGATGTAAAAGGAGAATCATACAGAGTGATATCAGATGATCAAGAACTTGGAGGCAAGTTAGATGTTAGTGCTGTATCACCGACACCTGTGCCTCAAGTTAGTTTAGCAACTACTACAGGTGATATCAGTTTTCAGGCAAAACCAGTAAATGTTTCACCATCTTTGAAATGTGACATACCTGATTTCCCAAAAGTTGAAGCTAATGTGGAAACTAGGGCAGGAGTAACTGGAGATATTGAGGGTGGTTTTTCAGGTGATATCCATAAGGGAGGGGATGTACAAATCCAAACAAATGTTCCTAAAATTGGAGGTAAAATTGCCAGTAAAGAATATACTGCAGACAGTGAAATTTCCAGAATTCCCGGAAGTATGGATATCAGTATTCCAGGCTTTTCCCAAAGTACCCCTAAAGCTACAATAGAAGGGTCATCAAGAGCTAACTTTAATAGTGACATCAGTCTCGACATTGAAGGAAAGACTCCAGATGCAAAGACTAAAGGAGAAATGCCTGGCTTGTCTTTAGAAGGTAATTTGCCAAGTATGTATGCATCAGGGGAAAAGACAAATATCAAATATTCTGAAGATGCTCCTAAAGTGAAAATAGAAGGAAAGCTACCAGAACCTAAAGGAGACATTAATGTTGACTTTGGAATTGATTTGCCACATGTAGCTGGAACAGAAAAAGAATTGGAAATCAAAGCTGCAGATGTACCAGGTGTTGCTGTTAAGAGCGACTTACCTGTCATTGATTCCCCTAGAGGAGAGGTTTCCATACCAAGCAGTCCAATCAAGCCATCTGTAGGTATTAAAGCTGAAGTTAAAGGTCCAAAGGGATCAACATCCCTTGATGTACCTAGTATAAAACCAAAGACAAAGAAAGCTAAGTTAGGTCCATGTGCTTGTTTAGGTAAATCAGGGAAGATGGATATTGAAGAACCATATATAGAAAAGGAAGGTGAAGTTAGTGGAAGATTTGAAAATGTTGATGCAGACATAGGAGTTAAAGTAGAAGGACCAAAGGTAGAGGGACCTGAAGCCCAAATTGCAGTTGATGTAGAATCTCCAGAGACAAAAACTGGCAAAGCCAAGGCCTCAGGAAAGCCTAAGATGTCATTAGGATCTTGCTTTGGAAAAGCAAAACCACCTAGTGCCCATGGTGATGTATCAACTGATGTTGGTGTTGAAGGAACCATTTCTGCTGAGCCACACGTCAAAGTTGAAGGGGCAGATGTAGAAGGTCCTAGTGCAGATATTTCACTTCCTAAAGGAAAAGCTGAAATTGACATCGAATCTCCAGAAGTTAAAGTGAAAGGAGGAAAAGTTTCAGGCAAACCAAAAGTGACATTTGGACCCTGTTTTGGTAAAGGTAAAAGTAAGGGTAAAGATGTAGAAGCAGAAAGTGAATACAGAATTGAAGGCCCTTCTGTTAGTGGTGAGATTAGTCCTTCATCACCTGAGCTAAGAGCAGATGTCAGTGTTGAATCACCTAAAGCCAAAATCAAAGGGGAGAAACCCAAAACTAAGTTGGGATCTTGCTTTGGAAAACCCAAAGAACCAAAAGTTGAGGGTGAATATCAAGCAGGAAAAATAGCTGTTGAAGGTCCTGAAGTCAGTAGTAAAGTAGAAGTTCCTTCTGGTGAGGCAAGTGTTGCATCACCATCAGTGAGTGTAGATATCAGTGCTGAATCACCTGAAGCTAAAATTAAAGGGGAGAAACCTAAATCTAAGCTGGGGTCTTGCTTTGGTAAACCAAAAGGCCCAAAAGTTGAAGGGGAGTATAAGCCAGCCACAGTTCAGGTTGAAAGTTCTGGAACTAGTGGTGACATTAAAATCGCACCACCAGAGATAAGAGGAGATATTGATGCCGAAACCCCTAAAGTAGAAATCAAAGGAGAAAAGCCAAAGTCAAAGCTTGGATCTTGCTTTGGAAAACCCAAAGGCCCTGAAGCTGAGGGTGAATACAAACCAAGTAAACTAGAAGTTGAAGGTCCATCTGTTAGTGGAGAGGCTAGTGTTGGATCTCCCAAAATTAGTGGAGATGTTAGTGCTGAGTTACCAAAAGGTGATGTTAAAGGAGGAAAGCCCAAAGCTAAGTTGGGATCTTGTTTTGGGAAGCCTAAAGAGCCGAATGCAGAGGGTGAATATCAACCAGCCAAACTAAACATTGATGAGCCCTCGGTTAGTGGTGAGGTGAGTGTCAAATCACCAGAGGTAGGTGGAAACATTAAATCACCAAAGCTAAGTGCAGATGCAAGCATTAAACATCCTGATGCAGAGATTAAAGGAAAGAAGCCAAAAGCTAAATTAGGGTCTTGTTTTGGGAAATCTAAATCGGCAGAAATTGAAGGAAAGGTTGAAGCTGAAAGACCAGAGATAAGTGCAGAAGTTGATGTTTCATCACCTGAGCTTAAAGGTGATGTAAGTATTGAATCACCA
The DNA here is from genome assembly GCF_042767895.1 of Penaeus vannamei. NCBI lineage: Eukaryota > Metazoa > Arthropoda > Malacostraca > Decapoda > Penaeidae > Penaeus > Penaeus vannamei. The sequence continues at coordinate 38,152,161 of NC_091552.1, forward strand.
GATGTGAAAATTAAGGGAGAAAAACCAAAATCTAAATTGGGATCATGTTTTGGTAAGCCTAAAACACCTGGAGTAGAAGGCGAATATAAAGTTAGTACTGAGAGACCCGAAGCAAAGGCAGAGGTTTCAGTCAGTTCTCCTGATGTTAAAGGTGATATTGACATAGAATCTCCAGATATAAAGGTGAAAGGAAGTAAACCAAAGACCAAATTTGGATCATGCTTTGGAAAACCCAAGAGTGGAAAACTGGAAGGGGAATACAAGCCAGGAAGAGTTGACGTAGAAGGTCCTGAAGTGAGTGCAGGAGCCAGCATCAAGCGCCCTGACATTGAAGGTGAAATTGATATTGATTCGCCTGAAGTAGAAGTGAAGGGTAAAAAGGTTTCTGGAAAGCCAAAAGCCAAACTAGGATCTTGCTTTGGCAAACCCAAAGAACCCAAAGTTAAAGGAGAAATAGACATTGAAGGTCCAAGAGTAGAAGGTGAAGTGCCTACTGGAAAAGCTGAAGTAGATGTCAAGGGTCCTGAGATGAAAGTGAAGAATAAGAAGGTAAAAGGAAAATCTGCTCCACTATGTGCTTCATGCATTGGAAAGGCATCACCTCCAGATGTAGATATAGATGCTGATGTAGAACCAGGAAGCATCAAGATTCGTCCCGAAAAACCAAGCATGGGAGGTAAAATATCAGTGGAAGGTCCAAGTATTGATGTTGAACCATCAGTAAAAGTAAAGGGACCTTCAATGCCAGAAGTACCAGAATTGAAAGGTCATTTGGATGTGGATGCAGATCTACCTGATTTTGAACCTTCCATAAAAATCAAAGGTGATATTCCAGATATCCCAAAAGTAGAAGCTGAAATAGGAGGGAAAGCAGATATTCCAGAAATTGAAATCAAGGGTAATGTGCCAGCACTTCCAAAGATAGAGGCAAGTGTGGATGCACCTGAATTGAAAGTGGAAGGAGAGTTACCAAAACTGAAAACCGAAGGTGACATTGACATTGGAATAAATGTTCCAAGTATTTCAGGAGACATTAAGGGAATAAATATTGAAACACCTGAGTTCCCAAGTGGTAAAATTGAAGGAGATATTAAAGGTGACTTACCAAGCATTGATATTCCTAAAGCTGAAGTGTCACTACCAGCAGGCCCTGAATTACCAAGTGCAGAAATCAAGGGAGAATTGAAAGGTCCAGAGATCTCAGGTTCAGCCCAACTACCAAAGGCTGAACTAAAGACAAAGAAAGCCAAACTTGGTCCATGTGCTTGTTTAGGCAAATCAGGCAAAATTGGCAAAGAAGAACCATACATGGCAGCAGAAGCTGGAGGAAAAGTAAGTGGAGAAGTTGAAGGCGTAGATGTGAGCGTAGAAGGACCCAAATGTAGTGTTGGAGTAGATGTTGAATCTCCTGAGATAAAGGGTAAGAAAGTAAAGGCTTCAGGTAAGCCTAAAATGTCATTAGGATCTTGCTTTGGGAAAGCAAAACCTCCTAGTGCCCGTGGTGATATATCAGCTGATGCTGGTGTTGAAGGAACCATTTCTGCAGAGCCACACATCAAAGTTGAAGGAGCAGGAATTGCAGGTCCTAGTGCAGATATTACCCTTCCTGAAGGAAAGGTTGAAGCTGATATTGAATCCCCAGAAGTTAAAGTGAAAGGAGGAAAAGTATCAGGCAAACCGAAGATGAAATTTGGACCATGTTTCGGCAAAGGAAAAGATGTAGATGTAGAAGGCGAATACAAACCAGGTAAAGTAGAAGTTAAAGGTCCATCTGCCAGCGGTGAAGTTGGTGCTGCCTCTCCTGAAATGAGTGGAGATATTAGTGTTGAATCACCTGAAGCCAAAATCAAAGGAGAAAAGCCCAAATCCAAACTAGGATCCTGCTTTGGAAAACCCAAAGGGCCAAAGGTGGAAGGTGAATATAAGCCAGTTAAAGTTAGTGCCGAGAGTCCAGAAGTTAGTGGTGAAATTGCTGTTGCCTCACCAGAGATAAGTGCAGAGATCAGTGCTGAACAGCCCAAAGCTAAAATCAAAGGGGAGAAACCTAAATCAAAATTAGGATCTTGCTTTGGTAAGTCCAAAGGCCCAAAAGTTGAAGGAGAATATAAACCAAGCATTGATGTTGAAGGCCCAGAAGTAAGTGGTGAAGTAGCGGTTCCATCAGCCGAAGTTAAGGGCGACATTAAGGTTGATTCACCTGATGTTAAATTGAAAGGAGGAAAACCCAAATCAAAGTTTGGATCCTGCTTTGGAAAACCAAAATCACCTGAAATTGAGGGTGAATATAAACCAGGAAAAGTAAGTGTAGAAGGACCTGAAGCAGAGGCTGGAGTTTCAGTCCAATCTCCTGCTATTAAGGGTGATGTTGATCTAGAGTCTCCTGAGATAAAGGTGAAAGGCAGTAAACCAAAGACCAAATTTGGATCATGCTTTGGAAAACCCAAGAGTGGAAAACTAGAAGGGGAATACAAGCCAGGAAGAGTTGACGTAGAAGGTCCTGAAGTAAGTGCAGGAGCCAGCGTCAAGCGTCCTGACATTGAAGGTGAAATTGATATTGAATCGCCTGAAGTAGAAATGAAGGGTAAAAAGGTTTCTGGAAAGCCAAAAGCCAAACTAGGATCATGCTTTGGCAAACCCAAAGAACCCAAAGTTAAAGGAGAAATAGACATTGAAGGTCCAAGAGTAGAAGGTGAAGTGCCTACTGGAAAAGCTGAAGTAGATGTCAAGGGTCCTGAGATGAAAGTGAAGAATAAGAAGGTAAAAGGAAAATCTGCTCCACTATGTGCTTCATGCATTGGAAAGGCATCACCTCCAGATGTAGATATAGATGCTGATGTAGAACCAGGAAGCATCAAGATTCGTCCCGAAAAACCAAGCATGGGAGGTAAAATATCAGTGGAAGGTCCAAGTATTGATGTTGAACCATCAGTAAAAGTAAAGGGACCTTCAATGCCAGAAGTACCAGAATTGAAAGGTCATTTGGATGTGGATGCAGATCTACCTGATTTTGAACCTTCCATAAAAATCAAAGGTGATATTCCAGATATCCCAAAAGTAGAAGCTGAAATAGGAGGGAAAGCAGATATTCCAGAAATTGAAATCAAGGGTAATGTGCCAGCACTTCCAAAGATAGAGGCAAGTGTGGATGCACCTGAATTGAAAGTGGAAGGAGAGTTACCAAAACTGAAAACCGAAGGAGACATTGAAATAAATGTTCCAAGTATTTCAGGAGATATTAAGGGAATAAATATTGAAACACCTGAGTTCCCAAGTGGTAAAATTGAAGGAGATATTAAAGGTGACTTACCAAGCATTGATATTCCTAAAGCTGAAGTGTCACTACCAGCAGGCCCTGAATTACCAAGTGCAGAAATCAAGGGAGAATTGAAAGGTCCAGAGATCTCAGGTTCAGCCCAACTACCAAAGGCTGAACTAAAGACAAAGAAAGCCAAACTTGGTCCATGTGCTTGTTTAGGCAAATCAGGCAAAATTGGCAAAGAAGAACCATACATGGCAGCAGAAGCTGGAGGAAAAGTAAGTGGAGAAGTTGAAGGCGTAGATGTGAGCGTAGAAGGACCCAAAGGTAGTGTTGGAGTAGATGTTGAATCTCCTGAGATAAAGGGTAAGAAAGTAAAGGCTTCAGGTAAGCCTAAAATGTCATTAGGATCTTGCTTTGGGAAAGCAAAACCACCTAGTGCCCGTGGTGATATATCAGCTGATGCTGGTGTTGAAGGAACCATTTCTGCAGAGCCACACATCAAAGTTGAAGGAGCAGGAATTGCAGGTCCTAGTGCAGATATTACCCTTCCTGAAGGAAAGGTTGAAGCTGATATTGAATCCCCAGAAGTTAAAGTGAAAGGAGGAAAAGTATCAGGCAAACCGAAGATGAAATTTGGACCATGTTTCGGCAAAGGAAAAGATGTAGACGTAGAAGGCGAATACAAACCAGGTAAAGTAGAAGTTAAAGGTCCATCTGTCAGCGGTGAAGTTGGTGCCGCCTCTCCTGAAATGAGTGGAGATATTAGTGTTGAATCACCTAAAGCCAAAATCAAAGGAGAAAAGCCCAAGTCTAAACTAGGATCCTGCTTTGGGAAACCCAAAAGCCCAGAAGGAGAAATCGAATATAAGCCTGCTAAAATTTCAGCTGAAAGTCCAGCAGTCTCTGGTGAAATTGGTGGTGCATCAGCTGAGATGAAGGGTGATATAAGTGTTGATTCACCTGATGCTAAATTGAAAGGAGGAAAACCCAAATCAAAGTTTGGATCCTGTTTTGGAAAACCAAAATCACCTGAAATTGAGGGTGAATATAAACCAGGAAAAGTAAGTGTAGAAGGACCTGAAGCAGAGGCTGGAGTTTCAGTCCAATCTCCTGCTATTAAGGGTGATGTTGATCTAGAGTCTCCTGAGATAAAGGTGAAAGGCAGTAAACCAAAGACCAAATTTGGATCATGCTTTGGAAAACCCAAGAGTGGAAAACTAGAAGGGGAATACAAGCCAGGAAGAGTTGATGTAGAAGGTCCTGAAGTAAGTGCAGGAGCCAGCGTCAAGCGTCCTGACATTGAAGGTGAAATTGATATTGAATCGCCTGAAGTAGAAATGAAGGGTAAAAAGGTTTCTGGAAAGCCAAAAGCCAAACTAGGATCATGCTTTGGCAAACCCAAAGAACCCAAAGGAGAAATAGACATTGAAGGTCCAAGAGTAGAAGGTGAAGTGCCTACTGGAAAAGCTGAAGTAGATGTCAAGGGTCCTGAGATGAAAGTAAAGAATAAGAAGGTAAAAGGAAAATCTGCTCCACTATGTGCTTCATGCATTGGAAAGGCATCACCTCCAGATGTAGATATAGATGCTGATGTAGAACCAGGAAGCATCAAGATTCGTCCCGAAAAACCAAGCATGGGAGGTAAAATATCAGTGGAAGGTCCAAGTATTGATGTTGAACCATCAGTAAAAGTAAAGGGACCTTCAATGCCAGAAGTACCAGAAATGAAAGGTCATTTGGATGTGGATGCAGATCTACCTGATTTTGAACCTTCCATAAAAATCAAAGGTGATATTCCAGATATCCCAAAAGTAGAAGCTGAAATAGGAGGGAAAGCAGATATTCCAGAAATTGAAATCAAGGGTAATGTGCCAGCACTTCCAAAGATAGAGGCAAGTGTGGATGCACCTGAATTGAAAGTGGAAGGAGAGTTACCAAAACTGAAAACCGAAGGTGACATTGACATTGGAATAAATGTTCCAAGTATTTCAGGAGATATTAAGGGAATAAATATTGAAACACCTGAGTTCCCAAGTGGTAAAATTGAAGGAGATATTAAAGGTGACTTACCAAGCATTGATATTCCTAAAGCTGAAGTGTCTCTACCAGCAGGCCCTGAATTACCAAGTGCAGAAATCAAGGGAGAATTGAAAGGTCCAGAGATCTCAGGTTCAGCCCAACTACCAAAGGCTGAACTAAAGACAAAGAAAGCCAAACTTGGTCCATGTGCTTGTTTAGGCAAATCAGGCAAAATTGGCAAAGAAGAACCATACATGGCAGCAGAAGCTGGAGGAAAAGTAAGTGGAGAAGTTGAAGGCGTAGATGTGAGCGTAGAAGGACCCAAAGGTAGTGTTGGAGTAGATGTTGAGTCTCCTGAGATAAAGGGTAAGAAAGTAAAGGCTTCAGGTAAGCCTAAAATGTCATTAGGATCTTGCTTTGGGAAAGCAAAACCACCTAGTGCCCGTGGTGATATATCAGCTGATGCTGGTGTTGAAGGAACCATTTCTGCAGAGCCACACATCAAAGTTGAAGGAGCAGGAATTGCAGGTCCTAGTGCAGATATTACCCTTCCTGAAGGAAAAGTTGAAGCTGATATTGAATCCCCAGAAGTTAAAGTGAAAGGAGGAAAAGGCAAACCGAAGATGAAATTTGGACCATGTTTCGGCAAAGGAAAAGATGTAGATGTAGAAGGCGAATACAAACCAGGTAAAGTAGAAGTTAAAGGTCCATCTGTCAGTGGTGAAGTTGGTGCTGCCTCTCCTGAAATGAGTGGAGATATTAGTGTTGAATCACCTGAAGCCAAAATCAAAGGAGAAAAGCCCAAGTCTAAACTAGGATCCTGCTTTGGAAAACCCAAAGGGCCAAAGGTGGAAGGTGAATATAAGCCAGTCAAAGTTAGTGCCGAGAGTCCAGAAGTTAGTGGTGAAATTGCTGTTGCCTCACCAGAGATAAGTGCAGAGATCAGTGCTGAACAGCCCAAAGCTAAAATCAAAGGGGAGAAACCTAAATCAAAATTAGGATCTTGCTTTGGTAAGTCCAAAGGCCCAAAAGTTGAAGGAGAATATAAACCAAGCATTGATGTTGAAGGCCCAGAAGTAAGTGGTGAAGTAGCGGTTCCATCAGCCGAAGTTAAGGGCGACATTAAGGTTGATTCATCTGATGTTAAATTGAAAGGAGGAAAACCCAAATCAAAGTTTGGATCCTGCTTTGGAAAACCAAAATCACCTGAAATTGAGGGTGAATATAAACCAGGAAAAGTAAGTGTAGAAGGACCTGAAGCAGAGGCTGGAGTTTCAGTCCAATCTCCTGCTATTAAGGGTGATGTTGATCTAGAGTCTCCTGAGATAAAGGTGAAAGGCAGTAAACCAAAGACCAAATTTGGATCATGCTTTGGAAAACCCAAGAGTGGAAAACTAGAAGGGGAATACAAGCCAGGAAGAGTTGACGTAGAAGGTCCTGAAGTAAGTGCAGGAGCCAGCGTCAAGCGTCCTGACATTGAAGGTGAAATTGATATTGAATCGCCTGAAGTAGAAGTGAAGGGTAAAAAGGTTTCTGGAAAGCCAAAAGCCAAACTAGGATCATGCTTTGGCAAACCCAAAGAACCCAAAGCTAAAGGAGAAATAGACATTGAAGGTCCAAGAGTAGAAGGTGAAGTGCCTACTGGAAAAGCTGAAGTAGATGTCAAGGGTCCTGAGATGAAAGTAAAGAATAAGAAGGTAAAAGGAAAATCTGCTCCACTATGTGCTTCATGCATTGGAAAGGCATCACCTCCAGATGTAGATATAGATGCTGATGTAGAACCAGGAAGCATCAAGATTCGTCCCGAAAAACCAAGCATGGGAGGTAAAATATCAGTGGAAGGTCCAAGTATTGATGTTGAACCATCAGTAAAAGTAAAGGGACCTTCAATGCCAGAAGTACCAGAATTGAAAGGTCATTTGGATGTGGATGCAGATCTACCTGATTTTGAACCTTCCATAAAAATCAAAGGTGATATTCCAGATATCCCAAAAGTAGAAGCTGAAATAGGAGGGAAAGCAGATATTCCAGAAATTGAAATCAAGGGTAATGTGCCAGCACTTCCAAAGATAGAGGCAAGTGTGGATGCACCTGAATTGAAAGTGGAAGGAGAGTTACCAAAACTGAAAACCGAAGGTGACATTGACATTGGAATAAATGTTCCAAGTATTTCAGGAGATATTAAGGGAATAAATATTGAAACACCTGAGTTCCCAAGTGGTAAAATTGAAGGAGATATTAAAGGTGACTTACCAAGCATTGATATTCCTAAAGCTGAAGTGTCTCTACCAGCAGGCCCTGAATTACCAAGTGCAGAAATCAAGGGAGAATTGAAAGGTCCAGAGATCTCAGGTTCAGCCCAACTACCAAAGGCTGAACTAAAGACAAAGAAAGCCAAACTTGGTCCATGTGCTTGTTTAGGCAAATCAGGCAAAATTGGCAAAGAAGAACCATACATGGCAGCAGAAGCTGGAGGAAAAGTAAGTGGAGAAGTTGAAGGCGTAGATGTGAGCGTAGAAGGACCCAAAGGTAGTGTTGGAGTAGATGTTGAGTCTCCTGAGATAAAGGGTAAGAAAGTAAAGGCTTCAGGTAAGCCTAAAATGTCATTAGGATCTTGCTTTGGGAAAGCAAAACCACCTAGTGCCCGTGGTGATATATCAGCTGATGCTGGTGTTGAAGGAACCATTTCTGCAGAGCCACACATCAAAGTTGAAGGAGCAGGAATTGCAGGTCCTAGTGCAGATATTACCCTTCCTGAAGGAAAGGTTGAAGCTGATATTGAATCCCCAGAAGTTAAAGTGAAAGGAGGAAAAGGCAAACCGAAGATGAAATTTGGACCATGTTTCGGCAAAGGAAAAGATGTAGATGTAGAAGGCGAATACAAACCAGGTAAAGTAGAAGTTAAAGGTCCATCTGTCAGCGGTGAAGTTGGTGCCGCCTCTCCTGAAATGAGTGGAGATATTAGTGTTGAATCACCTAAAGCCAAAATCAAAGGAGAAAAGCCCAAGTCTAAACTAGGATCCTGCTTTGGGAAACCCAAAAGCCCAGAAGGAGAAATCGAATATAAGCCTGCTAAAATTTCAGCTGAAAGTCCAGCAGTCTCTGGTGAAATTGGTGGTGCATCAGCTGAGATGAAGGGTGATATAAGTGTTGATTCACCTGATGCTAAATTGAAAGGAGGAAAACCCAAATCAAAGTTTGGATCCTGCTTTGGAAAACCAAAATCACCTGAAATTGAGGGTGAATATAAACCAGGAAAAGTAAGTGTAGAAGGACCTGAAGCAGAGGCTGGAGTTTCAGTCCAATCTCCTGCTATTAAGGGTGATGTTGATCTAGAGTCTCCTGAGATAAAGGTGAAAGGCAGTAAACCAAAGACCAAATTTGGATCATGCTTTGGAAAACCCAAGAGTGGAAAACTAGAAGGGGAATACAAGCCAGGAAGAGTTGATGTAGAAGGTCCTGAAGTAAGTGCAGGAGCCAGCGTCAAGCGTCCTGACATTGAAGGTGAAATTGATATTGAATCGCCTGAAGTAGAAGTGAAGGGTAAAAAGGTTTCTGGAAAGCCAAAAGCCAAACTAGGATCATGCTTTGGCAAACCCAAAGAACCCAAAGCTAAAGGAGAAATAGACATTGAAGGTCCAAGAGTAGAAGGTGAAGTGCCTACTGGGAAAGCTGAAGTAGATGTCAAGGGTCCTGAGATGAAAGTGAAGAATAAGAAGGTAAAAGGAAAATCTGCTCCACTATGTGCTTCATGCATTGGAAAGGCATCACCTCCAGATGTAGATATAGATGCTGATGTAGAACCAGGAAGCATCAAGATTCGTCCCGAAAAACCAAGCATGGGAGGTAAAATATCAGTGGAAGGTCCAAGTATTGATGTTGAACCATCAGTAAAAGTAAAGGGACCTTCAATGCCAGAAGTACCAGAATTGAAAGGTCATTTGGATGTGGATGCAGATCTACCTGATTTTGAACCTTCCATAAAAATCAAAGGTGATATTCCAGATATCCCAAAAGTAGAAGCTGAAATAGGAGGGAAAGCAGATATTCCAGAAATTGAAATCAAGGGTAATGTGCCAGCACTTCCAAAGATAGAGGCAAGTGTGGATGCACCTGAATTGAAAGTGGAAGGAGAGTTACCAAAACTGAAAACCGAAGGTGACATTGGAATAAATGTTCCAAGTATTTCAGGAGATATTAAGGGAATAAATATTGAAACACCTGAGTTCCCAAGTGGTAAAATTGAAGGAGATATTAAAGGTGACTTACCAAGCATTGATATTCCTAAAGCTGAAGTGTCACTACCAGCAGGCCCTGAATTACCAAGTGCAGAAATCAAGGGAGAATTGAAAGGTCCAGAGATCTCGGGATCAGCCCAACTACCAAAGGCTGAACTAAAGACAAAGAAAGCCAAACTTGGTCCATGTGCTTGTTTAGGCAAATCAGGCAAAATTGGCAAAGAAGAACCATACATGGCAGCAGAAGCTGGAGGAAAAGTAAGTGGAGAAGTTGAAGGCGTAGATGTGAGCGTAGAAGGACCCAAAGGTAGTGTTGGAGTAGATGTTGAATCTCCTGAGATAAAGGGTAAGAAAGTAAAGGCTTCAGGTAAGCCTAAAATGTCATTAGGATCTTGCTTTGGGAAAGCAAAACCACCTAGTGCCCGTGGTGATATATCAGCTGATGCTGGTGTTGAAGGAACCATTTCTGCAGAGCCACACATCAAAGTTGAAGGAGCAGGAATTGCAGGTCCTAGTGCAGATATTACCCTTCCTGAAGGAAAGGTTGAAGCTGATATTGAATCCCCAGAAGTTAAAGTGAAAGGAGGAAAAGTATCAGGCAAACCGAAGATGAAATTTGGACCATGTTTCGGCAAAGGAAAAGATGTAGACGTAGAAGGCGAATACAAACCAGGTAAAGTAGAAGTTAAAGGTCCATCTGTCAGCGGTGAAGTTGGTGCTGCCTCTCCTGAAATGAGTGGAGATATTAGTGTTGAATCACCTGAAGCCAAAATCAAAGGAGAAAAGCCAAAATCCAAACTAGGATCCTGCTTTGGAAAACCCAAAGGGCCAAAGGTGGAAGGTGAATATCATCCAGCTAAAATAGATGTTAAAGGCCCAGAAGTTAGTGGTGAAGTAAGTGTTCCTTCAGCTGAGGTCACAGGTGAAGTAAGTGTCCCATCAGCTGAGGTCACAGGTGATATTAATGTTGAGTCTCCAGACATGAAAGTTAAGGCAGGAAAACCAAAAGCAAAGTTAGGATCCTGTTTCGGTAAGCCTAAAGGAGCTGGAATTGAGGGTGAATATAAACCAAGTAAAATCAAAGTAGAGGGACCTGAAGCAGAGGCTGGAGTTTCAGTCCAATCTCCTGCTATTAAGGGTGATGTCGATCTAGAGTCTCCTGAGATAAAGGTGAAAGGCAGTAAACCAAAGACCAAATTTGGATCATGCTTTGGAAAACCCAAGAGTGGAAAACTGGAAGGGGAATACAAGCCAGGAAGAGTTGATGTAGAAGGTCCTGAAGTAAGTGCAGGAGCCAGCGTCAAACGTCCTGACATTGAAGGTGAAATTGATATTGAATCGCCTGAAGTAGAAGTGAAGGGTAAAAAGGTTTCTGGAAAGCCAAAAGCCAAACTAGGATCATGCTTTGGCAAACCCAAAGAACCCAAAGTTAAAGGAGAAATAGACATTGAAGGTCCAAGAGTAGGTGAAGTGCCTACTGGAAAAGCTGAAGTAGATGTCAAGGGTCCTGAGATGAAAGTAAAGAATAAGAAGGTAAAAGGAAAATCTGCTCCACTATGTGCTTCATGCATTGGAAAGGCATCACCTCCAGATGTAGATATAGATGCTGATGTAGAACCAGGAAGCATCAAGATTCGTCCCGAAAAACCAAGCATGGGAGGTAAAATATCAGTGGAAGGTCCAAGTATTGATGTTGAACCATCAGTAAAAGTAAAGGGACCTTCAATGCCAGAAGTACCAGAATTGAAAGGTCATTTGGATGTGGATGCAGATCTACCTGATTTTGAACCTTCCATAAAAATCAAAGGTGATATTCCAGATATCCCAAAAGTAGAAGCTGAAATAGGAGGGAAAGCAGATATTCCAGAAATTGAAATCAAGGGTAATGTGCCAGCACTTCCAAAGATAGAGGCAAGTGTGGATGCACCTGAATTGAAAGTGGAAGGAGAGTTACCAAAACTGAAAACCGAAGGTGACATTGGAATAAATGTTCCAAGTATTTCAGGAGATATTAAGGGAATAAATATTGAAACACCTGAGTTCCCAAGTGGTAAAATTGAAGGAGATATTAAAGGTGACTTACCAAGCATTGATATTCCTAAAGCTGAAGTGTCACTACCAGCAGGCCCTGAATTACCAAGTGCAGAAATCAAGGGAGAATTGAAAGGTCCAGAGATCTCGGGATCAGCCCAACTACCAAAGGCTGAACTAAAGACAAAGAAAGCCAAACTTGGTCCATGTGCTTGTTTAGGCAAATCAGGCAAAATTGGCAAAGAAGAACCATACATGGCAGCAGAAGCTGGAGGAAAAGTAAGTGGAGAAGTTGAAGGCGTAGATGTGAGCGTAGAAGGACCCAAAGGTAGTGTTGGAGTAGATGTTGAATCTCCTGAGATAAAGGGTAAGAAAGTAAAGGCTTCAGGTAAGCCTAAAATGTCATTAGGATCTTGCTTTGGGAAAGCAAAACCACCTAGTGCCCGTGGTGATATATCAGCTGATGCTGGTGTTGAAGGAACCATTTCTGCAGAGCCACACATCAAAGTTGAAGGAGCAGGAATTGCAGGTCCTAGTGCAGATATTACCCTTCCTGAAGGAAAGGTTGAAGCTGATATTGAATCCCCAGAAGTTAAAGTGAAAGGAGGAAAAGTATCAGGCAAACCGAAGATGAAATTTGGACCATGTTTCGGCAAAGGAAAAGATGTAGACGTAGAAGGCGAATACAAACCAGGTAAAGTAGAAGTTAAAGGTCCATCTGTCAGCGGTGAAGTTGGTGCTGCCTCTCCTGAAATGAGTGGAGATATTAGTGTTGAATCACCTGAAGCCAAAATCAAAGGAGAAAAGCCAAAATCCAAACTAGGATCCTGCTTTGGAAAACCCAAAGGGCCAAAGGTGGAAGGTGAATATCATCCAGCTAAAATAGATGTTAAAGGCCCAGAAGTTAGTGGTGAAGTAAGTGTTCCTTCAGCTGAGGTCACAGGTGAAGTAAGTGTCCCATCAGCTGAGGTCACAGGTGATATTAATGTTGAGTCTCCAGACATGAAAGTTAAGGCAGGAAAACCAAAAGCAAAGTTAGGATCCTGTTTCGGTAAGCCTAAAGGAGCTGGAATTGAGGGTGAATATAAACCGGAGAAAATTGATGCTGAAAGACCTAAAGCAGGAGCCGAGGTTTCAGTCAGGGCCCCAGAAGTAGAGGGTCATATTGATGTAGACTCTCCAGATATAAAGATGAAAAGAGGAAAACCAAAGTCGAGATTGGGACCCTGCTTTGGAAAGGCAAAGGGTGAAGTAGACGGTGAATATAAACCAGGAAGTCTTTCTGTAAAGAGTCCTGATGTTGGTGTAGGAGCACGTGTACCGAGCCCTGATATTAGTGCAGAAGCAAGTGTGCAACGTCCTGATGTTGAAGCAGGAGTAAGTGTGAAAAGTCCTGATATTGAAGGTGAAATTGATATCGAATCACCTAAAGTGGAAGTTAAAGGTAAAAAGGTATCTGGAAAGCCTAAAGTCAACTTGGGATCTTGCTTTGGTAAACCCAAGGAACCAAAGATCAAAGAAGTGGATCTTGAAGTCCCAGGAGCACAAATACGAGGCGAAGTACCTGAAGCAAGAGGGGACATAGAAATGAAGATCGATGAGCCAGATTTTGAACCCTCCCTGGAAATCAAGGGTGATATTCCTGATATACCAAAAGTTCAGGCAGAAATCGGTGGCAGAGCAGATATACCAGAAATTGAAATGAAGAGGAATGTTCCAAAGCTTCCTGAAGTTAAAGCTAGTATTGATTCGCCTGAATTGAATATAAAAGGGGAAATGCCGAAATTGAAGATAAAGGGGGATGCTGATGTTGAAGTAAGTGCTCCAAGTATTTCAGGAGATATTAAGGGGGATCTTCCCAAAGTTGAGGTCACTGTACCATCCGGCCCTACATTGCCAAGTGCAGAAATTAAAGGGGAGGTCAAGAGCCCAGTTTTATCAGGTTCAGGAGAGATACCAAAGACTGAACTAAAGACAAAGAAAGCAAAACTTGGTCCCTGTGCTTGCTTGGGCAAACCAGGCAAAGAAGAGCCATATATGGCAGCAGAGGTTGGAGGGAAAGTTAGTGGAGAAGTTGAAAGCATAGATGCAGGCCTTGAAAGACCAAAAGGTAGAATTGCAGTTGAGGTCGATTCTCCTGAAATTAAGAACAAAAAGGTTAAGGCCTCAGGAAAGCCTAAGATGTCATTTGGATCTTGCTTTGGTAAAGGAAAGCCTCCTAGTGTTAGTGGAGAAATTTCAACTGGTCTTGATGTAGATGTAAAGCCAGATCAACCTGACTTTAACATCTCTGCTGAGGCTCCAGTTCCACCTATGCGAAAGGGAAAGAAATTCAAGGTCAAGTCTCCAGATGTTGACATGAATATTGGAAGCATAGATATAAATGCAGATGTTCCTGAAGTTGGAATAGATGCTTCTGGTATTGGAATAAAGACTAGTGGATCAGATATCAATGGTAGTCTTGATATCCCAGACTTTGAAGGCCGTATTAAAAGCCCACATGTAAAGGGTAGCGTTGAAATTCCAGAAGTTAAAGGCAAGATCGGTATGCCTGAAATAAAGGGTAGGGGTGAAATCCAAGGAACTGTGCCTGATATCAAAGCTAATACTGATGTTGCAGGATTTAGTGGCAGAATTAGCATGCCAGAAATGAATGGAAATGTTGACATTCCAGGCTTTGGAAGCAAAATTGGTATGCCAGATCTCGATGGTAGAGCAGATATTCAAGGGTTTAGAGGCAAGGTTGACATGCCAGAAATCCCAGTCTTTGGCGCCAAGGTAGACATGCCAGATATCAAAGGCAAAGCTGAGTTACCAGGCTTTGGAGGAAAGGTTGACATGCCAGAAATTAAGGGCAGTGTTGGACTTCCAGGCTTTGAAGGCAGGATAGACATGCCAGAGATGAAGGGCAAGGTTGACAAGCCAGAAATCAAGGGCAGTGCTGAGATCCCAGGCTTTGGAGGAAAGGTTGACATGCCAGAGATGAAGGGCAGTGTTGGACTTCCAGGCTTTGGAGGCAATGTTGACATGCCAGGCTTTGAAGGAAAGGTTGACATGCCAGGCTTTGGAGGAAAGGTTGACATGCCAGGCTTTGGAGGAAAGGTTGACATGCCAGAGATGAAGGGCAAGATTGACATGCCCGAAATCAAGGGCAGTGCTGAGGTCCCAGGCTTTGGAGGAAAGGTTGACATGCCAGGCTTTGGAGGAAAGGTTGACATGCCAGAGATGAAGGGCAAGGTTGACATGCCAGGCTTTGAAGGAAAGGTCGACATGCCAGGCTTTGGAGGAAAGGTTGACATGCCAGGCTTTGAAGGAAAGGTTGACATGCCAGAGATGAAGGGGAAGATTGACATGCCAGGCTTTGAAGGAAAGGTTGACATGCCAGGCTTTGGAGGAAAGGTTGACATGCCAGGCTTTGGAGGAAAGGTTGACATGCCAGAGATGAAGGGCAAGGTTGACATGCCAGGCTTTGAAGGAAAGGTTGACATGCCAGAGATGAAGGGCAAAGTTGACATGCCAGGCTTTGGAGGGAAAGTTGACATGCCAGAGATGAAGGGCAAAGTTGACATGCCAGGCTTTGAAGGAAAGGTTGACATGCCAGGCTTTGGAGGAAAGGTTGACATGCCTGGCTTTGAAGGAAAGGTTGACATGCCAGAGATGAAGGGCAAGATTGACATGCCAGGCTTTGG
The DNA here is from genome assembly GCF_042767895.1 of Penaeus vannamei. NCBI lineage: Eukaryota > Metazoa > Arthropoda > Malacostraca > Decapoda > Penaeidae > Penaeus > Penaeus vannamei. Next base: position 38,167,397 of record NC_091552.1, read on the forward strand.
AGGGAAAGTTGACATGCCAGAGATGAAGGGCAAAGTTGACATGCCAGGCTTTGAAGGAAAGGTTGACATGCCAGGCTTTGGAGGAAAGGTTGACATGCCAGAGATGAAGGGCAAGGTTGACATGCCAGGCTTTGGAGGAAAGGTTGACATGCCAGAGATGAAGGGCAAGATTGACATGCCCGAAATCAAGGGCAGTGTTGGAATCCCAGGCTTTGGAGGAAAGGTTGACATGCCAGAGATGAAGGGCAAGATTGACATGCCAGGCTTTGGAGGAAAGGTTGACATGCCAGAGATGAAGGGCAAGATTGACATGCCAGGCTTTGGAGGAAAAGTTGACATGCCAGAGATGAAGGGCAAGATTGACATGCCTGAAATCAAGGGCAATGTTGGAATCCCAGGCTTTGGAGGAAAGGTTGACATGCCAGAGATGAAGGGCAAGATTGACATGCCTGAAATCAAGGGCAGTGTTGGAATCCCAGGCTTTGGAGGAAAGGTTGACATGCCAGAGATGAAGGGCAAGGTTGACATGCCAAGCTTTGAAGGAAAGGTTGACATGCCAGGCTTTGAAGGAAAAGTTGACATGCCAGAGATGAAGGGCAAGATTGACATGCCTGAAATCAAGGGCAATGTTGGAATCCCAGGCTTTGGAGGAAAGGTTGACATGCCAGAGATGAAGGGCAAGGTTGACATGCCGGGCTTTGAAGGAAAGGTTGACATGCCAGGCTTTGAAGGAAAGGTTGACATGCCAGAGATGAAGGGCAAGATTGACATGCCTGAAGTCAAGGGCAATGTTGGAATCCCAGGCTTTGGAGGAAAGGTTGACATGCCAGAGATGAAGGGCAAGGTTGACATGCCGGGCTTTGAAGGAAAGGTTGACATGCCAGGCTTTGGAGGAAAAGTTGACATGCCAGAGATGAAGGGCAAGATTGACATGCCTGAAATCAAGGGCAATGTTGGAATCCCAGGCTTTGGAGGAAAGGTTGACATGCCAGAGATAAAGGGCAAGATTGACATGCCTGAAATCAAGGGCAATGTTGGAATCCCAGGCTTTGGAGGAAAGGTTGACATGCCAGAGATTAAGGGCAAGGTTGACATGCCAGGCTTTGAAGGAAAAGTTGACATGCCAGAGATGAAGGGCAAGATTGACATGCCCGAAATCAAGGGCAATGTTGGAATCCCAGGCTTTGGAGGAAAGGTTGACATGCCAGAGATGAAGGGCAAGGTTGACATGCCTGGCTTTGAAGGAAAGGTTGACATGCCAGGCTTTGGAGGAAAAGTTGACATGCCAGAGATGAAGGGCAAGATTGACATGCCTGAAATCAAGGGCAATGTTGGAATCCCAGGCTTTGGAGGAAAGGTTGACATGCCAGAGATGAAGGGCAAGGTTGACATGCCAGAGATGAAGGGCAAGGTTGACATGCCTGGCTTTGAAGGAAAGGTTGACATGCCAGGCTTTGAAGGAAAGGTTGACATGCCAGAGATGAAGGGCAAGATTGACATGCCTGAAATCAAGGGCAATGTTGGAATCCCAGGCTTTGGAGGAAAGGTTGACATGCCAGAGATGAAGGGCAAGGTTGACATGCCGGGCTTTGAAGGAAAGGTTGACATGCCAGGCTTTGGAGGAAAAGTTGACATGCCAGAGATGAAGGGCAAGATTGACATGCCTGAAGTCAAGGGCAATGTTGGAATCCCAGGCTTTGGAGGAAAGGTTGACATGCCAGAGATGAAGGGCAAGGTTGACATGCCGGGCTTTGAAGGAAAGGTTGACATGCCAGGCTTTGGAGGAAAGTTTGACATGCCAGGCTTTGGAGGAAAGGTTGACATGCCAGAGATGAAGGGCAAGGTTGACATGCCAGGCTTTGAAGGAAAGGTTGACATGCCAGAGATGAAGGGCAAGGTTGACATGCCGGGCTTTGAAGGAAAGGTTGACATGCCAGGCTTTGGAGGAAAGGTTGACATGCCAGAGATGAAGGGCAAGATTGAAATGCCTGAAATCAAGGGCAATGTTGGAATCCCAGGCTTTGGAGGAAAGGTTGACATGCCAGAGATGAAGGGCAAGATTGACATGCCTGAAATCAAGGGCAATGTTGGAATCCCAGGCTTTGGAGGAAAGGTTGACATGCCAGAGATGAAGGGCAAGGTTGACATGCCAGAGATGAAGGGCAAGGTTGACATGCCAGGCTTTGGAGGAAAGGTTGACATGCCAGAGATGAAGGGCAAGGTTGACATGCCAGGCTTTGGAGGAAAGGTTGACATGCCAGGCTTTGAAGGAAAGGTTGACATGCCAGAGATGAAGGGCAAGATTGACATGCCTGAAATCAAAGGCAATGTTGGAATCCCAGGCTTTGGAGGAAAGGTTGACATGCCAGAGATGAAGGGCAAGGTTGGCATGCCAGGCTTTGGAGGAAAAGTTGACATGCCAGGCTTTGGAGGAAAAGTTGACATGCCAGAGATGAAGGGCAAGATTGACATGCCTGAAGTCAAGGGCAATGTTGGAATCCCAGGCTTTGGAGGAAAGGTTGACATGCCTGGCTTTGAAGGAAAGGTTGACATGCCAGAGATGAAGGGCAAGATTGACATGCCAGGCTTTGGAGGAAAGGTTGACATGCCAGGCTTTGAAGGAAAGGTTGACATGCCAGAGATGAAGGGCAAGATTGACATGCCTGAAATCAAAGGCAATGTTGGAATCCCAGGCTTTGAAGGAAAGGTTGACATGCCAGAGATGAAGGGCAAGATTGACATGCCTGAAGTCAAGGGCAATGTTGGAATCCCAGGCTTTGGAGGAAAGGTTGACATGCCAGAGATGAAGGGCAAGGTTGACATGCCAGGCTTTGAAGGAAAGGTTGACATGCCAGGCTTTGGAGGAAAGGTTGACATGCCAGAGATGAAGGGCAAGATTGACATGCCTGAAATCAAGGGCAATGTTGGAATCCCAGGCTTTGGAGGAAAGGTTGACATGCCTGGCTTTGAAGGAAAGGTTGACATGCCAGAGATGAAGGGCAAGATTGACATGCCTGAAATCAAGGGCAATGTTGGAATCCCAGGCTTTGGAGGAAAGGTTGACATGCCAGAGATGAAGGGCAAGGTTGACATGCCGGGCTTTGAAGGAAAGGTTGACATGCCAGGCTTTGAAGGAAAGGTTGACATGCCAGAGATGAAGGGCAAGATTGACATGCCTGAAATCAAGGGCAATGTTGGAATCCCAGGCTTTGGAGGAAAGGTTGACATGCCAGAGATGAAGGGCAAGGTTGACATGCCAGGCTTTGAAGGAAAGGTTGACATGCCAGGCTTTGGAGGAAAGGTTGACATGCCAGGCTTTGGAGGAAAGGTTGACATGCCAGAGATGAAGGGCAAGATTGACATGCCTGAAATCAAGGGCAATATTGGACTTCCAGGCTTTGGAGGAAAGGTTGACATGCCAGGCTTTGGAGGAAAGGTTGACATGCCAGAGATGAAGGGCAAGGTTGACATGCCGGGCTTTGAAGGAAAGGTTGACATGCCAGGCTTTGGAGGGAAAGTTGACATGCCAGAGATGAAGGGCAAGATTGACATGCCAGGCTTTGGAGGAAAGGTTGACATGCCAGAGATGAAGGGCAAGATTGACATGCCAGGCTTTGGAGGAAAGGTTGACATGCCAGAGATGAAGGGCAAGGTTGACATCCCAGAGATGAAGGGCAAGGTTGACATGCCAGAGATTAAGGGCAAGGTTGACATGCCAGGCTTTGAAGGAAAGGTTGACATGCCAGGCTTTGGAGGAAAGGTTGACATGCCAGAGATGAAGGGCAAGATTGACATGCCAGAAATCAAGGGCAAGGTTGACATGCCTGAAATCAAGGGCAATGTTGGAATCCCAGGCTTTGGAGGAAAGGTTGACATGCCAGAGATGAAGGGCAAGGTTGACATGCCAGAAATCAAGGGCAAGGTTGACATGCCAGAGATGAAGGGCAAGGTTGACATGCCAGGCTTTGGAGGAAAGGTTGACATGCCAGAGATGAAGGGCAAGGTTGGCATGCCTGAAATTAAGGGCAATGTTGGAATCCCAGGCTTTGGAGGAAAGGTTGACATGCCAGAGATGAAGGGCAAGGTTGGCATGCCAGGCTTTGGAGGAAAAGTTGACATGCCAGGCTTTGGAGGAAAGGTTGACATGCCAGAGATGAAGGGCAAGATTGACATGCCAAAAATCAAGGGCAAGGTTGACATGCCAGGCTTTGAAGGAAAGGTTGACATGCCAGAGATGAAGGGCAAGATTGACATGCCAGAAATCAAGGGCAAGGTTGACATGCCAGGCTTTGAAGGAAAGGTTGACATGCCAGAGATGAAGGGCAAGGTTGACATGCCAGGCTTTGAAGGAAAGGTTGACATGCCAGGCTTTGGAGGAAAGGTTGACATGCCAGAGATGAAGGGCAAGATTGACATGCCTGAAATCAAGGGCAATGTTGGAATCCCAGGCTTTGGAGGAAAGGTTGACATGCCAGAGATGAAGGGCAAGGTTGACATGCCAGAAATCGAGGGCAAGGTTGACATGCCAGAAATCAAGGGCAAGGTTGACATGCCAGAAATCAAGGGCAAGATTGACATGCCAGAAATCAAGGGTAGTGCCAAAGCCCCTGGTTTTGAAGGCAGAATTGACAAGCCACAAGTTAAAGGAAAAGCGAAAACTTCAGGCTTTGGAGGGAAAATTGACATGCCAGAAACGAAGGGTAAAGTAGAGATAACAGGTTTTGGAGAAAAGGGAGACATGCCAGATATCCGAGGTACAGGGCCTAAAGTTGATATGCCAGTAAGTGAAGGGAAGGTAGAAATCCAAGGCTTTGGAGGCAAGGTAAGCATGCCTGAATTAAAGGGTAAAGCAGAAATCACATCTACTGAAAT
>NC_091552.1:38184768-38187268 GCF_042767895.1 Penaeus vannamei
TTCTCTTTCCCTACTCCTATTTTCTATGAAGGGGTGGCGGGGGCGGGGGCGGGGGAAGGGGGTGGCAGAATGCGAATGTTGTTGAGGAAAACGGGGAGTACTTGAAGGTCGGGAAGGGCGCGTGCCTCGGACGCCTTGCGATCGCGCGGCCTGGCCGTGGTCACGGTCTCCCCCCCCCCTCTCCCTTCAGCGCTCCTCGTTCTCCGTGTCTCATGTCACACACACTCTCTCCTCTCCTCTCCTCTCCTCTCCTCTCTCTCTCTCTCTCTCTCTCTCTCTCTCTCTCTCTCTCTCTCTCTCTCTCTCTCTCTCTCTCTCTCTCTCTCTCTCTCTCTCCCCCTCCCCCTCCCCCTCCCCCTCCCCCTCCCCCCTCCCCCTCCCTCCCCCCATCCCCCTCCCTCCCCCCTCCCTCCCTCCCCCCTCCCTCCCTCCCCCTCCCTCCCTCCCTCCCTCCCTCCCTCCCTCCCTCCCTCCCTCCCTCCCTCTTTCCACACACACACACACACACACACACACACACACACACACACACACACACACACACACACACACACACACACACACACACACACACACACATGTATATAGTGTATGTGTATATATAATGTATAGATATGATAAATAAATAAATAAATAAATATATATATATATATATATATATATATATGCAAACGTATGTTTATTTAAATACATATTTATACACACATGGACATGCATACATATGTGCATATATACATACATTTCCGCTTCATCAGAATGATGTTGGTTCTTTGCTCCGTGAAAGGAATTGATGGCTATATTTTCGAAAGAGCGTTCACCTAGCTGGCTACTGCAGTCCAATCATAGCCCGAATAAATGTACAGAATGGCTGTACAGTAAGCACGTGTACAGAACCTCCTGGCTGTGCAGTGTTGCTGGCAAACGGGGTGCCAACAAGAACAGCCTGCGGTCGCCCTGCTTGGCTCCTGATGGCAGGTCAGTGTGCCGGGAAAGCTCCTACCCAGCTTCCTGTTGCTGGTCACACCTGGGAGTCGCTAACTCAGCCTGCAACAAGAAGCCCTGTCCGTGACACCACTTGGGAAGTTACTGTCATCTGCACGTGGCGGCATATGCCAAGATAGTTATTCTGGCTTCTCCATCTAGTGCCATTGACAAGTGACAAGGAAAGCGGGAATAAATCTGGAAAGTTATTGATCTGTGTTATCTGCTGTGATTATAATTCGTAAGTGTCTCGAAGCTATTAGCAAGCGCCTTCACGATGCCTAAGTTATCGCAGATCCCCAAGGCGGCTCGCACGTCGTACAGGTTAGTGACGTCCGCGAAAGGATTTTCCCTGGATTAACGCTGTGGAATGATGGTCATAGGCCTACATTTATCTTGGCTATTATGCTAAGCCTTTTCACTAACTGAATTATGATTTGTGCATTTTCTTTCATTTTATATCCTTTTGATTCTATTTATTTCTTGTCTTACTGGTCAATGTGGAGTGTACGCTATTTTATTTTATTCATTTTTTTATTTTTTTGTTCTAGAAAAGATTTATTATTCTACTTGACGGTTTAAACATTTAAGGGTCAATTATATAAATCAGAAAGGGGTCGTTTATACGTTTTTGTGTAAAGATCGCGAACAAAGAATCCAGCGGTCATAATTGTTCTGCGTTCGTAAAGCATATAATTTTATAGGACTACTGAAAGAACGTATGAGAATTCCAAAAAGATGGAACGAAGCTAACAGTAGAATATATAAGATATAATAGTTCAGCCTCTAATTAACTATAAGCTACGTTTTCTTTGATGGCACCAGTTAGCCTTTGGGGAAACCAAAGAAAACCAGAAATGAAGCCCCCCCCCCTACCCAGCATGTGTCTGTTTTCGTACAAATATTGCACAGATCTTGAACAAAGCGAATAGAATAGTTGGCAGCATTTAGAACTGGTATTTTCCACTCCATTTTGTTTTTGCACTTCCTGATTAGTAAGGTTTGAGTCGACGAAAAAACAAATACTCCTAATTATCCCCTTTTTTTGTTACATCTTTACGTAATAAATATTGCTTTTAAAAGAATACCATAAATATTTGCACATGTGGATATATATTCCTTACGTCATTTCAAAGTAGCTTTTGCACCTATAACTTTTATGAGGTGTGAATTTCTCAGATATATATATAATTTTATCTTATAAATAGATTACAATTATAAATTATATAATTATAAATTATAAATTATAAATAAATAAATTATAATTATAAATATATATAATATATATAATATTTCTCAGATATATAATGTATACTCTACCTCCAAGTATGGAGTAGTAAGGAGAAAATACATATACTTTTATATATACGTATATAATGTGTATGCAAGCGTACACGTGTGTATATTAAAATGTGCATGTAAATAGTATTCGATCGTGATTAAAAACGTAAAATGTTTAAGGAATGTTTTGAAACAAAGAATCCATTCTCTGACAATTTACTGGAGCCAGCTGTGTGAA
>NC_091552.1:38192268-38202268 GCF_042767895.1 Penaeus vannamei
AAAAAAAGTCCTAAGATTTGGGTAAATTGATTTGCTTATTTTATATTCTTGCGTGCGGATCTTGGCAATAAACAAGACATTGATAATAACGTTAACCGTGATGGTTCTTATGATATTGATAATGATAGTGATAACAATTATGAGAGTAGTGATGATAAAGATGATGACAGTAATGATAGAATTCATGATAATTATGATCATGATGTTAATAATAAGAATCACCTTAACAGCGATAAAGATAGTCATAGTAATGATATCGATAACATTTATTATGACATTTATGATAGAAATATTGGCCATGGCGATACTGATTTTTATTATATTGATAATGGTAGTAATAGTGACGAAAATGATAGCGGTCAGTGTTGTTCTCTTATTATTATTGTGATTGTTGTTGTTGTTGTTGTTGTTGTTGTTGTTGTTGTTGTTGTTGTTGTTGTTGTTGTTGTTGTTGTTGTTGTTGTTGTTGTTGTTGTTGTTGCTGCTGCTGCTGTTGTTATTATATTTATGTGAATTACTGTCATTATTATTAACGATGGAACTGATGATGTCATAACAGTATGAAAATAATTGTTATGTTGGATTGAAAGCTAAAGTTCTCTTAGACTGACAGTGCAATTTAAAAAATCAAATTACACACTCATGCACAAAAACAGTATATATATCAAAGACACGCACGCATACTCACGCACACACACACGCACACACACGCACACAAGCACACACACACACATACACACACGCGCGCGCGAGCGCGCACATAAACACATACAAGTAGAAAAACAGCAGATACATCAAAGACACACACACATGCACGCACGCACATATATGCACGCATGCACACAGATGCACGCACGAGCACAAAAATACACGCACGCGCACACACACACACTCACAGACAGTCACACATAAATACATACATACATGCACACACAAACATTCACACACACCCATGCACACACACACACACATACACACACACACACACACACACACACACACACACACACACACACACACACACACACACACACACACACATACACACACACACACGCACGCACGCACGCACGCACGCACGCACGCACGCACGCACGCACGCACGCACGCACACACACACACACACACACACACACACACACACACACACACACACACACACACACACACACACACACACACACACACACACACACACACACACACTCACACTCACACGCACACTACCTCCAATCACACATAAATACACCCATGTACACTATATATATATAAATATATATATATATATATATATATATATATATATATATATATATATATATATATATATATATATTTATATATTATATATATAATATATAAATATAATTATATATTATATATTATATATATTATACACACACACACACACACACACACACACACACACACACACACACACATATATATATATATATATATATATATATATATATATATATATATATATATATATGTATGTATATTACATAAGTCGCGTGTCAGCTTATCATTATTATTATTATTATTAGCATCAATTATTATGGTGCTGTGTTGTTTTAGAAGATTAGAACCACACAGACAAACTAGTCATGTGTGGGCCACCTGCTATATATTAACGGAATCAATACATTCATTGTGCTGCGGAGGCATTTTTTCTCGTTTTGTTATAAAAGAGAAAAATGTGTCACCGTGATATGACGAATAAAAAAGCAAACCCAAGTTAGTAATTGCTGGACTGAGGACACGAAATCCCCGGGTGTGAAAAAAGAATGCCGGGGCCGCGGCGCTGTGTCATCGCGTGTCACGGACTTCCTCGCCCGAAGACGTCCCCAGCGAAACGGGCGCCGGGGTCCTATGGGCGGCGATATTTCTCCTGCGTGCAGCGCCGCGAAAAGGGCAATGGCAGGTTGCAATGTAGAAAGGCGTGGTTTGCGTTGTTATTATTTTGGAGGATTTCTGGCGAGTGCACGGTGTGTGGCCCAAATTGCCCGACGCGGACAGGGTTTCCGAGGAACAATGGGACCAGCAGCGTGCAACGAGGCGGGGCGGGACGAGTTTAACCCTCGGGTTTCATGTTATGCGATCTCGAGGCTTCTTCTTCCCCCTCCCCCTTCTTCCTCTCCCTTTCCTTCCCCCCGCTCTACCCCGGGCCGCGTAACAAGAGTCCCCCCGCAGGCCCCCCGCATTCTGTCTACTAGTGGAAGAGTTTGGGATTATTCATTCTTTCCGAAATTTAAGCCGAATGCTTTTTCCACACCGGGTGCTAGGACAATCGCCATCTCTGGGCATTACTCCCATGGAGTGCATTCTGGGGTGGTATTTTGTCTGTGCTGTGAATTTCAGTCGTCTGTTGACACGACAAAATTACATATAACGCGAATTAAGAATAAGAAGCAAGTGCAGGTAAGTAGGCTGGAACAGGTCTGGCGCCGCGCCGGTGACGCCAGACGGGTGTGGGTGAGCATCACGCTCTCCTGCCCTGCCGCCCACCAAACGCTGTCTGCCGCAGCACGCCCACGCTCTCCAATACGTACCCTTGCTCGCGCACAGTCTATTTGTGATCGCGTCTTATTGTACCATACTGCCCCGAAAAATTGTTTGTTTTGGGCAAAGCTGTTGGGCGGCGCGGCGGGACTTTCGTCTGGCGGGTCCGGGGCGCTCACCCCCGTTGATGGTCGAGGTCAGGTGAGCAGCACGAGGGGAGGCGGCTCAGGTGTCTTGTGCCGCAGGAGCCCTTAGCAGTCTGGCGCCGCACCGCGCACCATTCTTGCTTTGGAGTCGGGTCAGGTGAGGTCAGTCCAGCACGCTCGCGTCAAACTCACCAAGTCCAAGGCTGTCGGACTTTAATAGAAGGTGGATTAGGTGGAGAAGAAGGTGTGAGGTGGGTGACGTAGTGTAAGTGGGAGGTGGAGGGCGTGGAGTGATATAATAAAGGGAGGCGAGGACTGGTCATCGCACCACTCCCACTCCCACCCTCCGCCAGGGGACAACGGCACGGTTCCATAGCACAGTGAGCGCCGATCCAACGCTTTCCGCAAGCACTCGCGCGCCGTCGGCCTGGACGTTGTGCTCGCGACACCAGTGATCGCGGACAGTTGTTGGAAGTGCATGATCTGCATCATCTGTTCTTCGGGAATCGAGGTTAAGGGAAACCGCGTAAGTACGAGAGGGAGCTGCGACCCCTTGAAGCAAGAATGAAATCAGCCACGCGGTTCAGCGAGAGCCCCTTCGGCACTGCCGGGAGAGGACTTTATTTCACGAATACGTTATAAGCTACAGATGTGGATAGTCAGCGAAGAACGAAAGTGGCGATGACTTCATAAAAGTTGGATACGGAGATCAAGAAAAAAGACAAGCATGACTCAGTCGTTGGATGACATCTAGGTCTAATAATAAGAAATGAGTTAAGGGTTCGTCATCGCTCCTGTACGTGAACCGCCCGCGAGAGGGCATGCGCCGCCTCGGGCACAGTGCCGCGGCCTTTGCGCTGACCTTGCCCGTGTGCGTGAGGCCCGACGCGTCCCAAGACTCGTGTTCGAGTGTGATAGCGGTAGTAGACGGAGCTCGCAGGCCAGGCTCAGTCGGGGCCCCAAATTAGGAAGTTTCCTCCCGTGTTGCTAAGCTGGTCCAGCAGCCGGTCACAACCCTACACTGCTATAGTGTCTTGCTCCGGCCAGCTGACAACAGGGCTCAGCAAGGGTTATTCACCTCAGGATGATCAAGATAGCTTTAGATAAGTAATCTCTTTGATTGTAAGATGTGAGTGATTAGAAAATTCGCTGACCTTCTTATCTGATCACAACAATAAGTACAAACGCGATTTAACCTAGTCTGACCTCGCAGATGATGTCTTTCTGCACTACTTATCGCACATATCTTATGCTCAGCGAAGTAATCCTAGTTTAAACGAAGCATTGTGCAATGGCTATGCAAGTGCATGAAGTGGTTGTGGGGGAGGGGGCAACGCCAACCCATGGGGCCTAAGGTGACTTTGGCCAGTCTTCCCCACCCGGCAACAATCGCGTCTTATCACCGGCACTGCGAAAATCGACTAATTCCTATTCCATCGATGTCAGTTTAGTGGTAGACTTTGTTTATACATTAAAATCTAGTCGTGACTTTGTCGTTTACGAAATTACCCAATCAGTTTTATCTCTGCGGGTTGATTTGAAGATAGCAAGCAGCGAGAGATTCCTGACCGTGACTGCTCAGACGAAACATAAACAAATCGAGCGAAAGGCAGCGGATATTCAGAAGTGCTGGTCCTCGTCTGGGCAGGGTAGGGCGGACTTGCCATGGCAGTGGGGACGCACGTTATCCATCATGACACACGGATCTTAGACGTTCATGGATCATCAGCGTTTTAGCGTTGTAGAATTTGCGTTTGTGAGACGAGGATGAAATTTCTCGAAGTATTGTTAGTGTGGCTGGCTGCGTTCCTCAAGTAAGTCCTCTCTCGGGTTCTCTCGCGTTTGATCGATTTTTCCTAAAATGCATGGGACGCATAGCATTTGTAACGTCCACACGTCAATAGAAAGTAGGTTTTGTAAGGAATGGATCAGTGTAATGATTTTGTTTTCAACTTTTAAAAAAATGCAGCAAGGTTAGGCCGAAGTTGCATGACTGCCTTCACGAAGACCGGTGCTGGGAAATCGAGCGCCAGTGACACTGTCATGTTTGGTGTGATCAGAGTGAAGAAAGTAACGCCCGTGTAAGAATTTGATTTTCTTTTTTCTCGTGATAATCTATTGTTGATAGTTGGTTTGAGTTGATGGCCGGGAGCGATCCGAAAAGGTGCATCACGTACCGATTCCGATTATTTCTTGCTGTGGTGAAAAACTGTCAATAATCTATTTGCTGCCAACACAGTGTAAAATTCTTAAGAACTACAACAATGATAATCTTAATTACAATAATTTGGTCTTCTATTGCTAAAAAAAACCTGAGATGACAATTCTAATTACTAGCTGTCGTCTGGTTTGTTGAATTTATGCGCGGTCCGACCCAATGAATATTCATTATACGGACATGCATATGCACAGAAATAATGCATAGCTGTCAGTCTAGATATGCACATCTACCGGTCAGATAGGTAGATAAATGTCTATCTATCAGATATCAAACAGACTTGCATTTATTTCTGTGTTTATGTATGTCCTTTTATGTGAATATTCATTGGGTCGGGCTTCGTGCAATTTCAACAAACTGGCTGTGTGTACCCCGTTGATTATAGACGTAACACTATCTAGTAGATGTACACGTTAAGGGAAAATGCGCTGTTAGTATTTTCGTGCTCCAGTTACACACGAAAGTGGTTGCTGCATCTCGTCACGTAATCGGGCGGAGAACGAACCGAACCGTCACGGGAAGTTTCTCTTGGGAAATGCTGATAATAGAGCGGGGAGATACCACGGACGCGGCTCAGGAAATGGTATCAGGTGGCGCTTCGAGGTGATAAACCAGTTGGAGAAGCTGGTAGGTGCAGTCCAAGTGCAACATTGCAAGCAATTTGATCATGCCCGACCGGAAGCTCTTTTTTTCATGGGTGACAGATATACTACGGGGTCATTTTTAGGTCTTAATTAAGGGATCATTCGAATGCGTTTTCATTTCGTTGGGCATCGCAGTTATCTTACAAGTAGTAAATTATTTAAAAATACACATTTTCATGTGAAATAGTTGCATCCTAATAGAGACGACCCGCCTGACAAACAGATCCTTTCTCCAAGCATGAGTGAGGGAGTGTGTGAAGGCAAGGAGGGGATGGAGGTAGGTGGACGGAAAGAAGCCGCTCCTGCCGGCGGGCGCAGAAGAAACGGCCAGAAGGCATCGGGTCGGCCCTTGAGTTCGTGCTACGAAGAACAGATGCTCCAGAAGTCGGCTCAGCAGCCCGTTCGGCGAATCTACGCGTACGGCTCGGCGAAGGAAAAGGACAGCGGCCAGAAAGAGTGGAATCAGTCGTACAGGTGACCTCCTACACGAGGTGGCCCGGCGTGTGCTGAGTGAGCCAACCGCGTGACCTCTTCGTCTGCGTCGCCCTCGCGTACTGTGGAGGGCGAGCATGCCACACGTTTTCTTTAACTTGCTCGCGTGCTCCCGCGCTTATCTTTGCACTGTAATTTTGTGTATCGGCAATATTTTGACAGGTAGTTGCTGCTCGTTGCGGTCTTAGCGAATGGTTAATTAAATAACATATGGATTATTAAATGCTGATTATTTTTTGCGAGTTTTTCTTTGAATAAATAGAAACAAGATAAATAAGTTTATATATCTACTACGTTTGATTTTTCCCACCCCTATTATTTTTCCCCTTTTTAACAGTATTCAGTTGACGCCCACGCAATTTGATTTGTATACTAACCGTTTACAGTATCTTTTTTATTACTTATTTGTTTTTGAAATGTTATCATAATTTCTAATACAAGTATCATCTATCTACTCATTCACTCATACCATCGAGTTCATAATTCACCCACGCACCCTATTGATTTATTATTTACTCCTAAATCTGCGTGTGACTTATGTTCTGTTTGATTTTTTAAAATATAATTTCTTCCCCATTTGTGTGACAAGTTCCCTTTTCTGTTTCTACTAGAACTCACCCATCAAAGTATCTTTAGTTTTTTATTTCTTTTATTATGATTACCCATGAACAAATATAAGTAATACATCTTTCCTTTATTTTTAAATCATTGCAATGCCATTTATTCCTTAAACTAAAAAAAGAAAAAGAAAAAGAAAAAAACAGGAATTCTGAATATCTCCAACAAGTCAAAGAAATGTTCTTGGAGTTCACTGGTTAAATGTAGCATAAATTCACCCCTTCAGGAAGCTGGCCAACTTCTTCAAGATGGGCGTGCAGGACGGAGCCGGGGTGGTGACCCAGGGGCCTCAGAGCCAGCAGATGTACACCTCTGATCATATGTCTCCTATGACCAACTCGGTCAATGGGACTATGGGATCTGACCCGAAGGTTTGTCTGGTGGTTGGTTGGTTGGTTGATATCTTGTTCCATTGTTCACTCAAAAATTTGTGGACTCCTTTTTTGGAGTGGTTAGGGGCAGGGGCATGGTGTGCTGGGGAATGAGGTTAGGTGGAGTGGGTCAGGATTGGTAGAAACATACAAGATTTTAGGTTTCTCAATCTGATCTCAATGGTTTGAAGCGTAGGGCGCTAAAGGTTAGCAAATATCACGCTAATGGGACAGTTGGTTGTTGGGAGTAAAGGAAGCCAAGTCTTAGTGTTTTATGTGTGGATTCTGAGATGCATTAGTGTAATTTTGTGGAAGGTGTCTCTTGTCTGCGTGTATAATGTGTCGTGGGAGTCTGTTTTATTTATGAGTGGTGCGTGAGAAGTATGAGTGTTTGAAGGTCTGTACTAGAAGGAAGGGTTGACAAGTTTTCTCAGTTAATAAAGGTTTTGCAAGCAATTTGAGTGGCAATAAATCTTACTAGAATATCAATTTGAATGTCTTTATCCATTGAAAGCAGCAAAATGTCTTCTGCAGGGACTGAGCTTACCCAAGATGGGAGGTGGACCTGGCATGAGCTTCAGCCAGCAGCAGCCGCAGGTTCGTGTGCTCACCCTCAACCATGGTGACCACATGGACTCTACACTCTTCCGTCTACAAAAAGGTATGAAACATAACAATTGATTTTGTTTGAATATCGTTTCAGATCTGTCATTGATGCTTTTTATCTGTATTTCATAAGATCAGATGTGGAATTGAATATTTTTCTGGCTTACCAAGCAGAAGTGCTATCTTCAGTAATCATCCTTTTTTATCATTCAGGGTGGGTACTTCAGCTCCGTCCCGGCCCATCTCTGCTGGGGAAGTCCGTCAGTGTGTTCACCAACCACCCAGAGGACCTAGGAGAGGGTTTCACCCGTAACCGTTATAGACGTCTCCAATGGAAGAGTGACTCTCGCAATAAGGGTGATGATACAGCCCTCTATGTTGAAGTAGTCATCATTTCAGCAGGAGCTTTCCATTTCTATTTCACCTATGATGATGGGTATGTGACAATTTCTTCTTTTTTACTGATGTGAGCCAATATCTAAGATCCAAAATTATTGATTTGTTTTGTTTTGATAGGCAAATTTTCATATATTGCTTATAAGGCTATAAAAGCCAATAAGGGAGTACCTGTAACTTGTTCTTTAGAGTTAATTAGGGCTCAATTGTTTTTATAGTCTTTAATCTTTAAATCATTAATTATGGAGACCACACTGAAAATTTTTGACTGAAGCAAATTAATATTTTCCCCTCAGAGTGGAACGTGAAAGAGCTCAGGGCTCTGGCTACTTCATTGTAGACCCAACCCTCACTGTAGGCACCAATAGTGAAACTTTGAGTTTGGATTGTGTTCAGTGCCAGACTGTATTGTCAAAATGCCTAGGACCTCTGCCTGACTGGGAACAAAGGCTGCAAGTGGCTTATGAGACTGGCTACAATCTGGTTCATTTTACTCCCATTCAGGTAAACATTAGAATATAAAAAGTCTGATGCTTCATTATGTAACATTTTATTGTGTTTTGTGCTATGTATGTTATTGCAATTCATTTTTACACATTTGAAAGAAAAAAGGTTTTAGCCAATATTAATTACCTCTCTTTCATTTTTTTAGGAACTTGGTGATTCAAATTCTTCCTACTCGATAAAGGATCAGCACAAGCTTAACACTGAGTTCCAGACCCCAGACCACCAGTACACCTTTGCTGATGTTGAGGCTCTCATTAGGAGAATGAGGGATGAATGGAAGATGTTATCCCTGACTGATGTGGTGCTGAACCACACAGCCAATGATTCTAACTGGATCCAGGACCATCCTGAGGCAACCTATAACTGCCAGAACTCCCCTCACCTCCGTCCTGCTTATCTTTTGGATCGTGTACTGTACCATATGACTGTTGAAGTGGCTGATGGTAAATGGGAAGATCGCGGTATCCCGGTAGCCATCAGGGAAGAAAAAGATCTTGAGGTAAGAATGTTAGATGTTTTGAAATGTGTTCAGGATTGTAACATGTAGTTCTTTGACCAAATTTCCTCCTTTTGATATCTTATAAAATCTGTATATGATAAACTGGTGGCAAATTATTGGTGATACTGTAAACAAGTTGTTTACTTTTAGTATTTT
Organism: Penaeus vannamei; assembly: GCF_042767895.1. Taxonomy (NCBI): domain Eukaryota; kingdom Metazoa; phylum Arthropoda; class Malacostraca; order Decapoda; family Penaeidae; genus Penaeus; species Penaeus vannamei. The sequence continues at coordinate 38,201,427 of NC_091552.1, forward strand.
TGGTTCTTTTCAAAATGTCTTATTCTTTCCATTTTCTTTTTCCATAGGCTATCAAGAATGTTATTCATAGCCATTTCCTCCCACAAGTTAAACTCCATGAATTCTACACTGTCGATGTAGACAAAACAGTTGAAGAGTTCCGTCGCAGAATTTCCAGCAACCTTCCGATCGTCACCAGAGGCAAGGGTGATTCTTCATACAAAGAGGAAATGGTCATCATTCAGGACCCCAATTATGGAAGAAGAACTTGCACAGTTGATATGAATATTGCTGTGAGACTCTACAATTTAGCCAGGTATAGTACTCTATTCCTCTCTTATACATGTACTTATATGTACATAAATAAAAGTCTTATTCATTTTCATCTTATTCAATGTAATGATTTACCTACAGATATTAAAACTGAATGTTCTTAGGTATTAATTGTAAAGTAAGTGTATATACTGTTTTATTGATCTCCTTTTGGGGAATCATACAGAGTACAATAGTAGTGTAATAATAAGATCAGAAGATACTTTACTATTTTTTTGTTATCTTTGATGTTGAATCTAAATAGAGATAGAGTCCTTTTTAATTTTTATTTCCATCACCTGGGAAGTACTACAGATATTGATATTGATTATTTGTGCAATAGTTTCCTCAAAACCCATAAATACTACCATAATGGAATGCTATAGAGTGAAGGAACTTTAAAAAAAGGAAAAAAACAAAACAAAAAAACAATAATACCAGTAGGATAAATGGAAAGCAGAAAGCAAGTGTCCTTATTTGCTTCGAGGAAGGCTAGGTAGGTACAAGACCAGTTAAGGAAATGTGAGCCTGACCAGGGGTTGTGAGAGAAG
>NC_091552.1:38207268-38217268 GCF_042767895.1 Penaeus vannamei
TTATCTGCTACATGACTAGTTATGGTTATTTGTGTGATTTGCCAGTACATTATTAATTCTTTACTCTTATTTACAGATTCACGTTGTAGATGAAACGCGTGTATATCAGGCTTGGACAGATGCTGAGCCAACAAGAGGAGAATGTAATGAGAGCTCAGGCATTGTCCGTTGTAAGAGGCTGTTGAACAAGCTTCATTTTGAGCTTGGAGCTAATGGCTATAATCAGGTAATCTATGAAGAATGTAAATTTTCCTCCTTTGCCAAATAAATCAGAGAAATATTTTGTAACCTTCACTATAAGTTAACAAATTTTGTTTTTCTGTTATTACATTTTTGATGTCCAAATTACTTTTTAGCCAATTGAAGAATTGGTTCATCTTTTTGCAAGTTATGTCAACTCTTATACATATATGTGCAATATCTAATTAGTATTTTATTCCAACAGGTATTTGTGGATCAGGTGACAGAGCACGTGGTTACAGTAACACGTCACAATCCTGTTACACATCAGAGTGTTGTGTTGGTTGCCTACACTTCCTTCCGACCTCCAGCAGAGGCTCGTGAATCTCACATCAGGCCACTGAAAGTACAGGGACACCTTGAGGAGATCATCTTTGAGATGCAAGTGAAGGGAAAAACATCAGGGTGAGTTTCAAGTTTTTTTTATTTTCTGTAGATAATGTATATTTATCTTCATTCATGAAAAAAATAGGGATAAAAATGTGTATTATGATCTAATCTTTATTACATGCTAATCGTATTTACTTTATTTCCAGGGAAGATGATAAGTCATATCCAGGCTTCTTCAATAATGACTCAGAATTCATTAACGGTCTGAATAGCATCATTGCTGAGGTGAAAGAGAACATCAGACCAAGTGAATCTTCACTTGTCCGACTTACTTCACCTGAGGATGCAGATGAAACTGAGTGCCAGTACACATCTGAATTTGCACCTGGTTCAGTTATTGCATTCAGGTAATAAACTCATTCAAATTTGTAAGCATATTATTCAGGCAGATCTGGGTGGGTGGAAAGAGTATTTATTTATTATTTTAATCCAGTATCAGTAGGTAGTAGCATCAGTGATGATTTTGGTATAAATGTCAGACAATACAAGCGCTGCTTGATGTTTCAGATATTACTGGCTAATGTAAAAGCAACATGTATTTTTTATTCATGTTATTGATTTCACTTAATTTTCTTATTCTTTCAGACTAAGTCTTCTTCCTCGTGCTCAGACTGCAGTGAATAAAATTCGTGGAGTTTTGTCAGAATTTGGTTACAAAGTAAGTTATGGCTTTAATATTTTTTGTTTACTATATCAGTTGTTAATTAATGAAATGTTAATATTACTGATTTAAATATTATATTTGTTAATGAGCATATGTGATGATGAATTTGTAAAAAATGAGACAAAAATAATCAAAATTCTAAACTTCTATCCTTTATTCTGTGCTAATCAAGGATATGTCAACTGTAAGTTTTACCAAACTGTAAGTCATGATATTTAAGACAATTAGTCAAATGTTCACAAAACAGTAACAGGCAAGTAATCAATCTTATTGTGATTTTAATTTATTTACAGTCAAGAATCTCAGAAGTCACTACTCACAATGTTGAGCTGATGGATATTGTGAACTCACTAAGCCTTTCCGACCTGAACCGTGTGCTGTATCGCTGTGACGAAGAGGAGAAAGATGAAGGCCATGGAGGAGGAACTTATGCAATCCCCAACTATGGCTCATTACCCTACTGTGGTCTTCAAGGTAAATCACTGATTTAATATTTGCTGTGTAATTTTGATCATAGATTACCTTTTTTTCTTAGTTTTTTAGAAAATTACATATAATTTTAAAGAGTATTTTGAAATAATGAATACTGATGACATTTCAGGAGTGATTTCTGTGCTGAGTGAGATTCGTGTGCACAATGACCTTGGACATCCTCTGTGTTGTAACCTCCGTGATGGTGATTGGATGCCTGAGTATATTGTCACACGTCTTAAACACGAACCAGCAACCCAGAGACTTGCCAAGTGGTTCGAAGTAAGCATTACCATAAGCCAATACTTCATATGATTGCACACATAAATTTACATGCTAATAATGAAATATGAGACAATATATTAGGGAAGTTGTTTTGCTTTTTTTTTTTTCCTTTCTTTCTTTCTTTCTTTCTTTCTTTTTTTGTCTTTCAGAGTATTTAATTGTAATTTTGTAGAACAACCATATTCATTATTTCTTTTCATCTTCCAGGATATATTCAACTGGCTGAAGGAAGTTCCCAGATACCTCATTCCAGCTTACTTTGATTCCATTGTGACAAGTGTATACCTCACTCTTATCAACCGGGCTTGGTCTTTAATGGGAGAGTAAGTATGAAGATGTGCATAAATAGTGATCATGATGTTATTTTTAGTTGTGATGTCATATGTTGTCAGAATTTACTCTGAATATTTAGTCCAGATTCATGAAAAAGAATAGCTTTGTTATTTTGAAGCTTCATGATGTATTTTGTTTCCAAACAGGTTTATTTCTCAAGGGTCAGACTTTGCCAAGGCTCTGAGTCTGTGCTCAGTACAGTTCTGTGGCATTGTCAAGTCTGCAGTGATGCCGCCTCTGTCTCCCAACCTGTCTTCACCTCAACCTCCATCATTTACAGACGGTTCAGGTTCAACAAAACAGATGTCTGTTACTATTGCTGCTGGTAAGCAAAATTTTAAGAGTGATGATGTTAGAAATATGATTGTGTTTGATGAACTATTGTGATGATATTTCACATGTTTTTATGATTCTGGAGTAATGTAATTTGCATATTTTCTAGGTTTACCGCATTTCTCTGTGGGTTACATGCGCAACTGGGGTCGAGACACATTTATTGCCCTTCCTGGCAATCTTCTCATCACTGGAAGATATGATGAGGCAAGGTAAGTTATTTGGAGAATTTTTTTTTTCAAAAACTAGATTGTAACTTTTAATGTACAACAAATTAAAAAGATTGCATCATGAAATTTCAATATCAACTCTTATAACTTTCACTTCTGCATTTTATGAATATTAATTTACATTTAACAGATGGATTATCTTGGCATTTGCGAGCACAATGCGTCATGGCCTCATACCCAACCTTTTGGATGGAGGTTCTAAGGCCCGATTCAATTGTAGAGATTCTGTCTGGTGGTGGCTCCAGTCCATCCAAAGGTTAGTTCATTGATTTTGATTTTTAATGTGTAGAGAGTGGTAATACCTGCAAGATGGAGCTGATCATGGTGCTAAGTCATGTATACTAGGCACAAAATATTAGAAAAATCATATTGATAGTATTATTTTTTAGTGCTGTTCTTTTTCTGAAGCTTATCTAAATGTGAACTGAAATTGTCTTTTTCACAATTGTCCTCTTGGTTCGTGAAACTATAAACATTACTGTTAAACTGTTGATTAAAAAAATAATTGTGTTTCCAGGTATGTGGCAATTGTTCCTGATGGCAATCGCATCTTCAGGGACAAAGTGTCTCGTCTCTTCCCCTCTGATGACTCACCACCTCAAGAACCAGGCAGACATGTAAGTGTATTAGAGTGGAAAGTATTTTCATGAATGTTGTCAAAAGCATGCTCAGGAATAGATTCCGTGTGTGAGTGTTCTTGTAGTTTTTACATGCAATTATCAAGGAAAGAATGTCTGGAATAGGAATAACTTGCCTTTATTATGTGTCCAACACTTGTATCAAAGTGATGACTCTCAAACCTCAGTCCCATCTGAAATTTTCTCTTAACTGATAAGATATCAGAATACCAGATATTATCCATTATTTTACATAATCATTTTTGTCCCTTTCAGGATCAGTTGTTAGAGGATGTGATTCAGGAGACCCTGCAGCGCCACTTCCAGGGAGTAAAGTTCCGTGAGAGGAATGCTGGTTACCAGATTGACAGGGAGATGTGCGATGAAGGTTTCAACAACGAGATTGGAGTCAGTATGGAAACAGGTATAACAGTGACTCTTGCATATGTATACGAAAGCCTAACAGTAGACATTAAAATATAGAAATCAAAAAGTAGTCTGCATGTGATTTAGCCATATGTGACAGGATATATCTGAGTCTTGAATGATAAACAGAAACCATCTTTTCAAGGTTTTGTGTATGGTGGAACGGTTCACAACTGCGGTACATGGATGGACAAAATGGGATCGAGTGAGCTGGCAGGAATCAAAGGCAAACCAGCAACACCAAGAGATGGTAGTGCTGTAGAAATTGTAGGCCTTTGCAAATCTGCTCTTCGCTTCCTGGGTCAGATGTATCGTGAAGACAAATTCAAATACAACAGTGTAGAAAGATACGATGACACAGGTACAATTCTTGTTGGTGGAATGAATTGTCAGGATTGATGTCAATTTGAGAATTAACAATTTCTGTTTTGTTTATATTTTTTATATCATTAACTTACTCTCATTTTTCAGGTAATGTCACGAAGTGGACATATGAATTCTGGGAAAAGAAAATTCAAGAGAACTTTGAGAAGTACTACTGGATAGATGAAAATCCAATTCCTGACAGGGAACCCAAGCCAGAGCTTATCAACCGAAGGGGCATTTACAAAGACTCATATGATGCCTCTCAGTTCTGGGCAGATTACCAACTGCGTTGCAATTTCCCTGTTGCAGTTGCTGTGGTGAGTTACTCTAGAATTAGGTTCAAAAGATATAATTTGCATTTTATAGGGTCTTTTCAGCAGTGGCACAGGTATGATAAAACAATATGTTGTTCCAGGCCCCAGAGATGTTCACTCCTAAACATGCGTGGATAGCCTTGAAAAATGCAGAGAAGATCCTGTTAGGTCCACTTGGAATAAAGACACTGGATCCCAGTGACTGGGCATATAATGGTGACTACGACAATTCAAATGATTCAGCAGACCCTAAGATTGCCCGGGGATACAACTATCATCAAGGACCAGTAAGTTGAAATTAACAATAGCTTATAAAACTACAATTCTGCTCATTCAAATGTTTTATTCTCATACAAAGGAATCAGCTACAATAAGAAATACAATTTCATTTCTTATATATGTACAAGTTATTATGTCACATTTTCTTTGAAAAAAGAGAAAAGACAAGACAGTAGTAAAGGTATATTTAAGTAACACAATTGTCCAATTTTTTCAGGAATGGGTATGGCCAGTGGGATGGCTTCTTCGTGCCCAGTTAGCTATTGCTCCCAAGGTTGGAGGCTTCGAAGAATTGGGTCGCACTATGGGTCACGTGAAATCACTCCTTGCTCCTCACCTGACCCATGTTCTATCTGATGCCTGGCGATCACTACCTGAGCTAACTAATACTAATGGTGCACACTGTAAAGATTCCAATCCAGCCCAGGCATGGAGTACAGGATGTGTGCTTGAGGTGAGCTTTGGTTATAGAAGTAATTTCTGTGATACAGTAGTAGATGTTCAGCACTAAAGTAAAAAAAAAAAAAAATTGCCAGTGTATTTTGCAATGTAGGTGACTTTTTCATATATTAAGAAATTATTTATTATTTGTTTTTCTTTAGGTACTGTGGGAGATGGATCGTATAGAACGGGGTCTGAGGCGCTCCAGCATGACCGGCATGTGAAGAGATCCGGGCTACGCCACCATCCGTGCACTAGACACACCACTCCACGAACATACATCAACACTTGCAGAAACACCCTCACGTTCGTCCCACACACACCAAGCCAGTGACTCATGGCTCCAGACATCCCAAACAAGCACACAATATCCCTTAGATAGCAGTGGGCTTCACCGGAGATTAAGTCTTCCAGAAGAGCAACCATCTGCAATCCCAGACCCGGCATGTACAACAAGTCTGCAGCAGCCAGCTCCACAGACCAGCAGGATTGTTATCACAACAAAGTATGCAGATCCCTTAAGCTCGTTTGTTAAAGAAGTGGATGTAGGCAATACAGTTATTTGTTATGTTCCTCGCAATGTTGTATTCAATGAACCTCCAAACTTTTTTAGTACTCAGAAAACTATTATTAATTCAATGTGTTACCAAACCGACGTCAACTTTTCTATGGCTCTTCTGTGTAAGCCACAGCAGCTCCCGGAAAATTGTCTCACAGTTTGGACTGTTGATGACCGAATCAGACGACATGCGATGTGGAGTAGCCCGGAGTTCTTATATTCAAGAAATGAAGAGCCCAAGATGAGTATGAAGACACCCTGGTTTCTAGGGAAAAGTGTTATGCGTGAGCGACCAGACGGGCGCCTGTCATACCCTACTTCAAGAGGACCTGTCAGTGTGTCAGGGGTGTATCAGCCCACAAAATCAGGTTTCAAAAAGTACCAGGGGAGGGTGCCATCTATAGTAGCCCTCCTGACCAGCCATGCTAAGAGTCACCATAAACTTGCTCAAAAGAATGTCAGGCAACATGATGTTGAGTTTCCTATGCCAAAGATCTTCCAAACCAGCCATTCTGGGATGGAGAAGGAATTCTGGCAGCAGAAAAGGTTTACCCCTGTATCTCAAGAGATACATAAAGCTATGGCAAGAGAAGGCAGACAGTGGCAGTACGATCCATATTCGTTGAGAAGTCAGTCACGGGAGGAAACTGTGAATCCAGTTTTACTGAAAATGGATAACATAAACAGGGGGAAGAAACTGGGTTTTAGTTATCATCTGGATCCCCCAACAGGGTTGTATCAAATGAATCGCTCCTCAATGCTTAATCTTCCACCACCGCCACAGATGCCTCTACCACCTGTTCCTGAGATTGATGACCCTGCTGTGCCTGGTCCATCGACAAGACGTGATTCATATCCATCAAGGCCAGGAAGACCACCTGTTCCGTGGAAGGATCTACCAGAGCCAAGTAGAATGTCAGGAAGATATTATGAGATGTCTAAACCTGTTCCATACAGGGCACAGAGACTTTCAGAGTCTGTAACTTTCATAAATCCATACACGCAAAGACCAGATGGTGAGTTTTCCTCAGTGGAGGATAGGGCAAGTCACTCAGTTTTAACCCCACACTCAGAGAGACAAAGGAGGGAATCGACCACTCTCTTTTTTCCAGAAGAAGTCATCAAGCCTCATCATTTAAACACACAGAAACTTTCTGCTGTGTTAGTTTTGTCTATGTTTGTTGTTGCTCTCTTGATATTCTATTTAGTTTATTTTATTTAGTATTTCATTTTCTTGGTTGTACTTTTTCTTTTGTTAAAATTACTCCTTTTTTGTAGTTTTCAGTTACTGCATTGATTAGATAAATTCAGAGCTGTTGTGAAGGAGCTTATATAGACTGTGCTGTAGCTTACATGACGAAATATATGTGTTTAAGTGGATGAAAGCAGATTACTTGTTGCAAAGATCATGTCAGGAATAAAATTATAATACTATGAATAATATTCTGTTTTCAACTCACTAAAACATGACTGCTATGCATACTGTACATCTTTAATATGTAGTGAAGTGTTGTCCTACATAGTTTACTGCTATCACCCAAGATGTGCTCATGCAAATGTAGTTATTGCATGTTGTATTGTACTCTATACTTGATAGTTATAGTATCCTACTCCATGTGTCTCCTATAATTAGTTCCCATATATTGTTAATTCATATAATACAGAGTGTTGCTTCATGCATTAGGATGGTGTTGTTTTGATATTTATAGGTTATATGCATAGTTTAATTAATGTTTATATATTTTCTTGATGCTTGATTAAATAAAAATTTGCTTGAAATTGGATTTTATTTTACCTAGTATTCATACAGAAGTCTTCCAATGAAAAATTACTAAAATCTATAATAATATAACATAAAATATAATGCTTGTCACGAAGCCAATATACCTCACTGAATGATACCTTCCGGGCAGTGGTGTAGCTATTGGGAGTATACGGGCACGCATCCCACATGGGAAATCAGTGCGCCTTCCACTGTAATTTCCATTCCATTTAATCACAATGTATTAAATTACCGTACATATTGTTTTACTTGATATTATGCTAATATTGACTGGATAATGCCCTAATATCCACATTTGATTTAGTGTTAGAATATACCTTAATAACCTGCCTGTAGCATCAGTATTCTCCTTAGCTCCTCTTTTCCAGTGCCCCCCTTAGCTATACCTTTCGGTAGATACCTAGCTACAACACTTCTCTGCACATTATGTTTATATGAATTTAGCATTGTCTCAAAGACCACACCTGATATATATTGAGTAGTATATTATCCAATACACTGATAATAATGTAAAGAGACTATAGATATGCCATAATATGAGAATAATAATAACAGTAATATGATGATATATAAATGATGAGGAGGTGGACAGCTACAACCACCTTTAGGTTTTTGTTAAATGTCCCAGCAATGCTCTCATAGTGTCAGATGGTGCCATGCTTATCTCTTCTTGCTTTTCAAAGTCTATATTGCATGTGCATAAACTAGGAAAATAGTTATCAACTCTCCAAATGAATAATTAATGGTACTGTATGGTATAGCTTGTCAGTCACCCTTGTTATAAAAAGAAATCCCAATGTGATGGGTATCCAGTAAAAAGACTGATTCCTTGCTTGAAGAAGTTAAAAAAATCAGTATGAGATATTTCTTGATACCAAGTAGTCCTAGCAAAATACAGAAAATCTATAAATGTACCCTGGCTGTCAGCAAAGACATCAAATTGGCATTATTGTTAACCATCTTCCTTTACAGGTTGGTATGTCTTGTACTTACCCTGTGTGAAATTTGCACACTTTCTTAACAATAAATGAGGGTGAGTGGAGGCATAGCAGCGGATTGCAAGAAAGGATCACCATGGGATGAATTCAGAATTTCATCTATATAATTGTTTTGTATCTCAACAGTTTCTCAATATGAACATACATTGTATATTTGATCCCTTTTATTTGAAAGAGAGGATAGTAATGACACTTATCTTTACAAATGAAAATATACTAAGCATGTATGGCTAGAAAAACTACCAGAGACCATTAGAGCAGAAAACGCTGTAGTTGGTGAACATTGCAAAGATTAGTTGAGCTAGGACCCCGGAAAGAAATGCTTTCTGATGATCGTAACCATGGTGTATAAGAGATCCTCAAACTCTCAGTCAAATACTAACATTTCCATCATTTCCAATATTTTAACTGTGCAGGCATTCTAGCAAATGGGAAAGCCAGATGACTGACTTGTCACAGATCATATGCAACGATAAAAGACAAGACCAGGGTTTGGTGCTTTACTCAAGATGGGTACAAATTTCTGAGGACATCCTGGGTGTAAGTGACACTCCTTGTACCCTAATGAATCCAGAACTGTTGTGTTTTGGAAAATGTCTAGAGAAATAGAAAAAACTAGAGAAAGGGAAAAGAATTCTGAAATTTGATATCAAAATCTAAAATTCAAAATTTTAAGGGGCAGTGTCGTTCAGTTTCCTTTCTTGAATATGATACTGCAGTTTCAAACAAACCCATTCTCTATGGCCAATTCTAATTCATTTGTTCATCTTGCATAAGCTGAACTTTGCAGCTTATGCAAGAATTCAACAGAGGTAGCCTTTTTCCTTTAATCCTAAGTGGCGTGTTGGCCAATGAGGGCATAGACTGGGAGTACTTGAAATCGATTGCACCCCGGAAGACCCAATCAGAAAAGTTAAAGGAAGCCTTATACAACTTACTGCCCCAGATGCTGAAACTGCAATTTCTAAAATAACTGTAGCATACTGCATACTTACCAGAGCAAGAAACGCTACATTACAGTAATAGCTGCAACAGAGACCCAACGATGCAAACTAATTTCATTTCAAAAGGATAACATCGCTCATACTCAATATTAGTAAGGATGATGCAGTACCAAGTAACTTTTAACCAATAGCTGCATTGCGATCTTGAAGATGGCTGACATAATAATGATATCCAAACATGGCTTTCGAAAAATAAAACTTACCACAGTTACCACTGTGAGAATGAAGAAGGCGGTCTGAAACTCTTCTATAGAACATCGCCATCAA
>NC_091552.1:38229768-38237268 GCF_042767895.1 Penaeus vannamei
CATATCCTGGGAAAATACAAGGTTGATTACTGCCTGACGAGCCTACTTGGACTCCACCTCGTATTCAGGGGAGCAAGTTCACCTTCCCACTTTATTGCTGAGAGTACCAAAAAGTGCTGAACTTTAGGAGCCAGCCAGCAAATAACTTCAGAATCGGATAACGCAAAAACTAGGCGACAAAGCTTTCCAAGGCTGGTGAATTTGTCATAGAGAAATACACAGTTCGTTAATGAGTCGATGTGTGAGAAAAAATGAAATTACATTAATGATCTCATCGAAGCATTGTTTATACTCACAAAGTAAACAAGAGACAAACACTGAAGACATAGGATAATTATTCGTCTCAAACTATATGCGGGTAACAAGGTACAGGCACTGCCACCTTGCACAAGCGATCTAAATCAAAATAAAACTATTCAAATTATATTCAAGGAATCAGTGGGTTACATAATTGAGATGTTGGGTCGTTCTTCCAGTACTAACCACCCTAACAATGAAGGGGTTACTAAGAGGTACAAACTTGATCCATCCGTTGAGTCATAAGCGTCCAAACACTGAATGTAAAGATGAAATTCTGATTTTTGTTTGTTTATTTTAGCTGAAAAGAATCTGAGCGAGATGGTCGAGAGGCACTTCCATTCTCCTTCTCCTAGCTGGTGAGGTGCTCAGGCATCAGTTCGCCTCCTTACTCGGCTGAAGAAGTGTAGGTGGCTAGATTCGCACTACCACACTCAACGGCTCTACTGTCTACTGCTTACTGGTCTTTAAGTGACCACATGATCATACTCAACTGTTGAAGTGTATGTAAGCCTGTGGCCGCCTGTCACCTCCACAGTAGCAGCTTGAAGTAGTGAGGGATAGTTTTTTTTTACATCTCCGCAAAGAGTTGATGGAGAATAAAATAATGGTAAGACATAATTCGCCACGAGTCCAAGGCCATCTGGTGAAGTGTAAGGCAATATTTGATTTTGCCACACCTCCAAAGCGATCTGGTAAAGCGTAGGGTAACATTACTCTCAATGTGCCACCTCACCAAAAGCCATCAAGTGGAGTGTTTGAGTAAGGTCACACTTACTCGTCCACATCCCCAAGGCCAGCTGCTACAGCATTACGAATAGGATAGCTATCACTGCCAAACCCCCACGACCAGCAAACTTGTGTTTATACCCAGTGCATAACTGTTCAGTTTTTTTTTGTTTCAAACAGGAAACCCCTTTATGCGAATTCCTTTCATATAAGTGGTCATGTAAAAATGTTGAGTTACAGTACTAAAGACTAGCTTAACTTAGATGATATTACCCTATGCTGTAACGCTACAGCACGTCTACAGGGATTAACTAAGAGAAGGAATTAGTTGTCCCTATCCATTAGTCCTATCTGGTTACATGATAAAAGACAACAGCCATCTGTGAGGAGCTCGGAGAACGCCAGACCTTAAATGCACTGCAAAATAAAGTTCATCTTCTCTGTGTTATTTTTGAATAGGAAAATCAACTCACCTAACATCCTGATAAGGTCTAGAGTTGGAGATCTCATCACACTGGGAAAAGTTCGATGATATATTCCTATGACTAGTAAGAAAGATTGAACGAATAACTCGGTCAACTTCATGTGAAAAGAGGCTACAGACTCCAGAGTCAATCACAATTCTAAATAACATCATACTGAGTACAGGTAGTTCACTCATTCAACAGATTTGTGTATTATGCACGTACCGTACTTGTACTTCCGTTGCATAAACAGTCACCCGAGATGGAGAACTACCTTAACTCATCAAGTTATTGTCATTATCTCTTAACACCTACAAAAGGGGATCAGTCCAAATTCCAAATGAACATAGATGCTAAGACTAAATGCGACCAAACCAGCTGTCTAGAGCCAAGGGTGGATAGCCAGTAAGGTTTATTTTCCTATTCACAACACAGAGAAAATTCCTCTTAGTGACATAGAATCCTAGGTACGAGACAGCTGATCAAACCACAACTCTAAGACAAAGACATGATTGATGATATGTACCTAATTCTAAAGTTATCCTTTAAACAACCAACAAAGCCATGTCTTCACAGATCATTTGGGAGATTTGTACACAAAACGAAGGCGATCTTTAACGATCTTCTAAACGTCTTCTTCCTCAGTAAGCAGAGGTCTCTTCCACGCTGGGCCCGAACTCTTACACGATACTTGAGGCCTGATCAACACTTGAGCGAATACTTTTGATAGCCGACTGGTAATTACACTAGTCATGAGCGGCAGTGCAAAGTGTACATAGTCGAAAGTTGTCAGGTCCAGTTGTCGGAGCAACTTGAGCTCCAAAGTTCAGTCACTTGCTTGGTCGTACAAGGTGCTGCCGCCTCCTCCCCTAGCAGGCGTAAGTCACTAGGAGCTTTCACTGCCCTCTCAAGGATTTACGAGAAAGAAACACCAGATAATTTGTCTGATTATCCAATACCGGGAAGTTTACGGCAACATCTACCTGTATCATCCAAGGGTCTATCATATATATGGAAAGACAGAGTTGTTTGAAGAATAAAAGACATCTCGATCACTTCTTCGGCAGATCCTGGGAAGATGTTGATATCTGCAATAGTTGTCGTCACGTCTGGTGAGAGTTGGTTGTAGTATCTGATTTTGACTCTTGTCGCTACTAAGTGCGTCCTGGCATATCTTTGGCACAGTGAGCCCCTCCCCTATAAAATATGGAGTGCCAGTCATGCGAAGTCCCGACGGCCCTTCCCAACTGGCCTCCATTATCCTAACATCTAACTCCATGATATGTATTGCAATATATATATAACACTTACAAAATAGTTTCTATATCCATCTTAACTACTGTTTCCAACAACTATAATGACTTCTATCAAAATTTCAGCAAGATGATAAAATACCAATTGACTGTTACTTCAATAATAGCACCCTGAAAGCATTACGTCATTATACTACCTAGAAGATTGCACAGTGTCATTCTGTCAACATGATCCCGGAGAGGTCAGCGCGTTTTCGTCGCCGCTGCCTGCCACCTCGGGCCCTCGCCGTCGACGATCAGGTAAGAGTCTTACGTCACACGTGGAATCCACTGATATGGCCTCGTTATACAGCTGCTGAAAGATATACTCAGGCTCTCTCTTAGTCACGTGCAAGACTTGAAGTAATGGCAGACCAATGCTCAGATCCAGGAGACGTGACCAGAGTCTGTGGGGTCCCTGTTCCCTGTGTGCAGAGTCCGGGCTTGGGGTCTTCGTTGTTGCTTTAAGGAAACGTACGGAACAGATCTCTACAACAACATGTCTTTTTTTTAAACTTTGATTGATAGGAGAATCTTTACTCTATAAAGATTCATATGAAAAGAATCTATTCTAAGACGTAGTCTAATATGGTTCAAAGTGACAAAATTTACCCTAGTGTTCACATCACAGCATTTGAATGATTGCTCGCATCCTCTCGCATAATACTGACGCCTATTGTGACCACGTTATAAAGAGGCTTAACAAATATTGCCACTATGAAACAAAATGTCCTTATCGCAATGAAAACAATTCTTTTTTAAATCTATACAACAAAATATCCATATTCTCAACATATTTTACATAGATACAATGGGAAATTAAGTATACAGGTTTACAATATAAACAAAGCAATCACCAATGTGGTACTCCTTCACCTTGTCTTTACTACAGGAGGAAGAGTCGCCGTAGTAACCATAATGACCACACATCATCCGGTTTTGTATTTCATGTCTACAATACACTTTTACTTGAAATACTAGAAGACTAGCATACGGGACTAGAGCAGACCTGTGGTGGTACGAGACCACGCTGAAGACTTACACATGAGAGAAACCATCTTTATTTTGAATGAGGTGAAGGCACCCATCTGCCGATGGAGTCGAGAATCACAACAACACAGGCCTTGGCTCGATCCTACGCGCGAGGTCCACTGCCCGCCTGCCCCGACACTTTCTCGAAAACCAGAAGACATTAACCCGTCAGCTGTCTGGATATCTAATCTCGGATCTAAGCTAGATTAATTAAATTACATCCGACAACTGATAGCGTTAAAGATGGCGGCGGGGGAAGGGGGAGATCATTATACCTTTCGGGAAAGAGATGAAGTTACAACGCCCCCGCAGTAGTCCTTCTTGTGTTGAGGAGTCGTTCAGTCAGTCTTTAAGTAAGGCGGTTGTGCTTGTGGTGATCTTGAGCCGACCTGAAGACTGCTTGCGGTGCTTTGATGGCTCTCGCAAGGGGGGGGGGGGGATGCCACCTTCGAAATCGAAGTCTCAGCCAAGTTTTTTTTCTTTCATCAAATTTGTGAAACTACGTATTGATGGAAATGATTCAGCGAGTATTTAGAAATTGAAACTAGGAATTTTTTCTCTGCTTCGTAAAAATATAATATTCTTTTTTATTAGTATTATTATGAAAATACGAGAAGCCATAATCCCATCAACCACATTGCAAAGATCGCATCCAACAGCAGTCAGCGTCGTTGAAAACTCGACTTTTTTTTACTTGTCTTTCTTCCTTCCTTTCTGTCTTGTTTCGTTTCATCCACGAGGTGTTACGGCCAACAGAGAGCTGTAGTCTCGCTTGTTGTGGTTGTGGTGGTGTGGTGTGGTTGGGGTGGAGGAGGTGTTGGAGGTGGAGGAGGTCGAGGTGGAGGAGGTGGAGAGGTGGAGGTGGTGTTGGGGGCTGGTGCAGGTGTGGGTTGGTTGGTCGGTCGGTCGGTGAGGCGGTCGGCGGAGGAGCCTCACTGCGTCGCCACCGCCTCCGACTGCCGCGTCGGGGGGGAGGCGCCGTTCATGAGGTCGCTGGCGCCCTCGGCCTCCTCGCCCGCGCCCACGCCGTTCTGCAAGGCAAGCGCCTGTTAGTCAATGGGAAACGAAGGGCAATGGACACCAGTAATCACTTGTCGATTTTAAGGTCTATCTATCTACATACTTTACTCCACTTTAGTTATTTCCAGAGAATTTCCCCCTACAGTTAGCATATATTAAGTCTAATTTCATATAACAACGAAAACACTTATTGCCAAATCAATACTCTGCACAAATATGATTGAGACCAAGCAAAAAAAAAGCATCAATCTCGAAATAATTAAAACTGACATGTATCTATTTATACGTTTCCTCATTTATACTTCAATCCAATTAATCAACCTATCAATCAATCCGCCAACCTGTCTATCTTTACATACGATTAACTTTCTGAAATTAATGCAACAATTCCAGGGAAGACGCAGCCATTCAATAACCTCTCCATACGTCAATATTATGATTCAGAATCTCAATTTCATTTAGCACTCTCAGCAATGTCTCTTTGAAGAAGACTTAATGTCCGGATCTTTCAATTCTTATCTCAAAAATACACGACTGATTAAAATATAGTGCTGTAAGTGTCAAAGTACCACCTAAGGGTATCGCATCTTATTTATTTCATTTAAAAAATATATGTCTATGTATAATTCTGTCAAAGTATTTCTTTACGTTAGAAAGTGATTATGCGAGTTGACAGGGAGTGAGGGAGTGAATGAGCGAATAAGTGAGAAAGTGAGAGAGAGTGAGAGATAAAGAACGTAAGAAAGACACACACACACACACGTTCACCTTGTATATTAAGTACTTTACTTATTACCTTGAATACGTCACCTTCAAAGTTTCAATTGCATTTCTGTTTGTTTCTCTACACATATTAACTTTAATGTCCATTTCCGCTAAATACACTTCCGTAGCTCGAAGACACTCCCAAGGTTAAACATAAGCTGAACTGAACCGTACCAGCAGAATATCTTTAAACGAAGCATGTGAACAGCATAACCGAACAACCATTCGTGGAATACTCGCATTTCGATAGACTTACTGTTACATTTGTACAGCCAGGTTGAGAATACGTCAGTTTATTTCATAAATCATCAAAAAATCAATGAAATGTCAGAATGAAATCACCATCAAACATATTGCGCAGTATGTAAGCAGCGCAGCATTCGAAAACCGTGTATTGTGTTTTGTTTACGGTTTCGGGCTAAATTTAAGCGGGGTTGCTCTTATTAGAAACTGATGCTCATCATCGTGATTGAAATCCGCGGTGAATGGTCCAAGGCGGAATTACTCGGCATACAAATATGGATTGTTCTTTCCTCTCCCTCTCTCTCTCTCCTCTCGCCCTCTCTCTCTCTCTCTCTCTCCTTCCCTCCCTCTCGCTCTTCCTCTCTTTCTCCCTCCCTCTCCCTCTCCATCCCTCTACCTCTCTCTCTCCATCCCTCTACTTCTCTTTCGCCCCCCCCCTCTCTCTCGCTCTCTCTCTCCCTCTCTGTTTCCCGCCCTCTCGCTCTTGCTCCCCCCCTTCTCTCTCTCTCTCTCTCTCTCTCTCTTCAATCACGAACTGAGCATTTTTTGGTGAAGTATATTACTGCATTGCGTCAGAATCCCCTAAGCAATAGGTATACTTAGGTATGGTACATCTAAGACCACGAGCGATGGTCGATCGTCTGTTTAATATGTACAATAATATCGACAACTTGGGGCGGTTGTTGGGTGGTGGGGGGGAGAGGAGGTGGGGGAGGGATAGGGGATAGAAGGGGGGGAGAGGAGTAGGTGGAGGAGGAGGGGGGAGATGAGTAGGTGGAGGAGGAGCGGGGAGAGGAGTAAGAGGAGGAGGAGGAGGAGGAGGAGGGTGTAGGAATTATTGGTATTGAAACAGGAGTTGGGCGAAACCGCATAGTTCAACATTCTATCTAGCTATATCACACTCCCCGTCCCTTCCCGTCCCTCCCCGGCCGCCCCGTATCGCTCCTCTCACAAGAGCACGAATTTCAGTACATTTCAGACGTCGTTACAATATGGATACGAGGGAATGGCCGCATCCTACAGTTCCTTCGCCACTATACATACAGCTCAACCCCCGGCATTGAATTTAGATTTATCGGTTTGCATACTAATTCGCGCGACGGGACGGATGCGGCAGAAGCGTTTGACAGCCTCCCCGAACAGGGACGGGAAGGTAGAGGGAGAGAGGTAGCCGAGAGAGCCGCTGGGATGATACCTATTCTCATTAATTTTTTTTTTCATATGATATTTTATGAATATGTTTAACTTACTTTATATCAGTTTATATAAGGTTTCTAGTTTTGCGTAATCATGGTAGAGGGAGAGAGGTAACCGAGAGAGCCGATTCTTTTTTCCATACGATATTTTTTTATGAATATGTATAACTTATTTTATATTAGTTTATATAAGGTTTCTAGTTTTGCGTAATCATGGCATACGAAAATAGTGCCTCTGCATCCTAGCTATATTGAAACGACGATGACACCAATACCACGATGTATGATAAATCCTTTACATCTCACTCGCTGTATCATTTACATACTTTAAATGAAAGCCTTAGAATGCCAAAATAGACCTATCCATTCTCCTTTCTTTTTTTTTGCCTTAAAGTCCTCCCATTTATTCTCCACAAACTGCAAGCCAAGAACTCGAGGCGCGCAATAATATCGACGGAGGCT
>NC_091552.1:38244768-38247268 GCF_042767895.1 Penaeus vannamei
GTAGTGACCTTTTTCCACTCAGTCCGAACCTTATATCCATACGACTAACAAAAATGGTCTATAGGGATATATTCGTAGCAGGTAATTACATTTTCTCGACCATATATGACACATTCAACCTCTAGACAACCATTCCCTCCACCAATAATCATGTCCAAGCGACGAGACCAAACTGCTACTAATTCGACGGAGGAGGCGGATCGCAGTGCCGTCCGCCCTCACGGAGATGCCGGCCAAATGCAACGCCATTGGCACGTCGCAGGAACTCCCTCGCTTACGAGACCAGCTGCTCCCCTTTCCTTCTGGGTCTCCGGGAGATGGTCGAGCTCATGGCGAGATTCTTCGCGAGTGACAGCGCTACTCCACTAACCACTCCTTTTCCACTCGCAGCCAAGCGAACAGCCCGCGTCGACGCCACATGTGCAGCCTCTCAGGGCTCACCGGTGGAGTGTGGGCTTCGCCTGGATATATGTACACGCGTGTACATACACAAACACACAGACGC
This sequence comes from Penaeus vannamei, assembly GCF_042767895.1. Lineage (NCBI taxonomy): Eukaryota > Metazoa > Arthropoda > Malacostraca > Decapoda > Penaeidae > Penaeus > Penaeus vannamei. Next base: position 38,245,274 of record NC_091552.1, read on the forward strand.
ACACACAGATACACATTCGTACTATGACATACGTATGTATGTCTTGGTACTAAGTACAGCATAACCAAAAACACTAACATGCACACAGACACATACAAAATACATATACCGCATGTGTAGCACGTTCATCCACATACACAGACACAGACGTAGATACAGACACGCACACGTCCAAGTTATGCACAAGTATGATCCCTTGTGACAGCAAAAGCGAACCCTGAATCCGAGGCCATGCCAGTCAAGAGGCAAAATCCCCAGTTTAATCATCGCTGGAAATTGTCCCGGTCATGAGCTTGGGCAGGGAAAAGCAGGTCATTTTGCCGGCGTAATCGGAGCCAGGCGGGAGGAGGTTAATTTACTGCTGTTATTAGAGACGCCACTCCCGCAGTCGCCCTCGCCGTGATGAGGGCCGGTCATCACCTGGGCGGTCGCGAGGAACAGCAAGGGCGACGACTGGGCAAACGGGAGCAATGGCGGAGCGATGGTGCGCCGCGTCCGAGAATCATATGAGCGGAAAGGAAGTCCAATTGAAAGATAAGTTGGACGGGAAGAGAGGGAGGGAGGGAGGGAGGGAGAAGGATGGCGGAGGGAAGGAAGGAAGGAAAGAAGGAAATAGGGAGAGAGAGAGAGAAAGAAGGAAAGAGGGAGGGAGGGAGGGAGGGAGGGAGAGAGAGAGGAGAGAGATGAGAGAGAGAGAGAATGAGAGAGAGGGAATGAGAGAGAGGGAATGAGAGAGAGAATGAGAGAGAGAGAGAGAGAGAGAGAGAGAGAGAGAGAGAGAGAGAGAGAGAGAGAGAGAGAGAGAGAGAGAGAGAGAGAGAGAGAGAGAGAGAGAGAGAGAGAGAGAGAGAGAGAGAGAGAGAGAGAGAGAGAGAGAGAGAGAGAGAGAGAGAGAGAGAGAGGAGAAAGAGAGAGAGGAGGGGAGAAAGAAAGAGAGAGGGGAGGGAGAGAAAGAAAAGAGAGAGGTGAGGGAGAGAAAAAAAGTGAGAGGAGAGGAGAGAGAGAGGGAGAAGGAGAGAGAGAGAGAGAGAGAGAGAGAGAGAGAGAGAGAGAGAGAGAGAGAGAGAGAGAGAGAGAGAGAGAGAGAGAGAGAGAGAGAGAGAGATTTCGTGCCAGGTGCCATTTCGTGTCCACTGTGGCTAGGCGACAGCTCCATCTATATGAGGAATCTGAAGATGTCCTCCAAAGAGATTCGGGAAAGTTGGTTGTGGCGCCGGAAAGGCAGTGCATGAAAAGGAATCCGTCTCTGCGGCTTTCTAGTCTTGTTGCGCTTCGTGCTGCTCATTTTGCAGTACCAAGAAACGCCTAGCAACAACAAAAAACAAAAAAATATCGAGCAGAGAAATGTCTGACTGTCGCATCACGAGAGAAGGCGACCACAACCGACGGCCTCTTATGACACAATGGCGCTCACATGCACTGCGCCAGGAAACGCTCGCCAACGAGGACATCTCTTCCGGCCAGCCGGTATATACTCGGCACAACCTATGAACCGCTGTAGTCCTCCGGGAGATGCCGCGAGGCGCAGAGGCCAGGATTCACGGGATAAGACAAGAGTGCCACTGAACACGCAAGGCAATGGACCGGCTTTGAGGCGAGAGTCATTTTCCTGTCGGGAATGTAACTCGGGCGGCACCACTCTGCTGCCCTGCCTCGGCGCGGGCTACGAGGGAACGGCGAAGGAAGAGCGTCCTCAAAATCAACACCTCCCGCCGCGGCCGAGCTGGTGAAGGGGCGACGTTCGTTTCTCATACCACGGAAGTAGGGGCGCAAAGGGGCGCTCAGGCTCATATGGCAACCATTATCAAAGACGATTCAGGCTTCCAACTCGACCAAAATCCATGGCTTCAGTTTTAACGATAACTTATCATTTTCCTCAGATAGTGACTTGCACATCTAAAAATCACATCCCTCAGCAGATCCTGCCGAACAACCAGTGACAGGTGAAGATGACTATCAAGGAGGAGACCCCGTACCATATCAAGAGAAAGAAAA
>NC_091552.1:38252268-38259768 GCF_042767895.1 Penaeus vannamei
AGGAGGAGGAGGAAGAGGAGGGTAAGTGGAGAAAGTGAAAGACGAGGAAGAGGATGGGGTAGAGGAGGAGTAATAGGAGGATGGGGAAGGAGGAGAAGGAAGAGGAGGAGGTGGAAGAAGTGAAGAAGGAGGAGGTGGAGGAAGTGAAAGAAGGTGGAGGAGGACAAATGGAGTAGAAAGGGGAGGTGGAGGAGGAGGAGGAGTTGAGGATGGTGGAGATGGAGGAGGAAGAGGGAGAAGGAGAAGGAGGAGGAGGAGAAGATGGTGGAGGAGGGAAGAGGACATGAAGGTGTTTGTTGAGGGGAAAGAGGTAGAGGAGGAGAAGGAAGGAAAGAAGGAATAGGAGGAGGAGGAGGAGCAAGGAAAGAAGGAATATGAGGAGGAGGAGGAGGAGGCAGCCAGGGCAGGACGAGGCGATAAGGATGGGTGAATGAGGAGCGTATAAGAACGGTGTCTGGCGGCGATGAGGCGTGTGAGGGAAGAGGCAAAAATGAGGCGAGGCATGTGAGGGTAATGAGGTGAGAGGCGATGAGGGGAGGCGCTCGATAGGAAAGGATTAGCGAGTGAATGACAACGCTAACGCTGACGAATGACGTACTGGCGGGTCAGCCGGAGGAGGCGCGGCGGAAATGAGGCGGGAATGAGGTGGGAATGAGGCAGGAGTGAGGCGGGAATGAGGTGGGAATGTGGCAGGAGTGAGGCGGGTCAGCCGGAGGAGGCGCGGCGGGAATGAGGCAGGAGTGAGGCGGGAATGAGGCGGAAATGAGGCGGGAATGTGGCAGGAATGAGGCGGGAATGTGGCAGGAATGAGGCGGGAATGTGGCAGGAGTGAGGCGGGAATGAGGCGGAAATGAGGCGGGAATGTGGCAGGAGTGAAGCGGGAATGAGGCGGGAATGAGTCCGCGGTCAGGAAAAATAAGGAAGAAGGGGGAAGAGAGAGGGAGAGAGGGAGGGAGGGAGGGAGGGAGGGAGGAAGGAGGGAAGGGAGGGAAGGGAGGAGGGAGGGAGGGAGGGAGGGGAGGGGGAGGGGGAGGGAGGGGGAGGGAGGGAGAGGGAGGAGGGAGAGAGAGAGAGAGAGAGAGAGACAGAGACAGAGAGAGACAGAGACAGAGACACAGAGAGAGAGAGAGAGAGAGAGAGAGAGAGAGAGAGAGAGAGAGAGAGAGAGAGAAGAAAGAGAACGAGAGAAAGAGGGAGAGAGAGAAAGAAAGAGAACGAGAGAGAAAGAGAGGGAGAGAGGGACATAGGGAGAGAGAGAAAGAAAGAGAATGAATGAGAGAGAGAGGGAAACGGAGAGAGCGAAAGAAAGAGAACGAGAGAGAGAGAGGGAGATAGAGAGAGAGAGAAAGAGAACGAGAGAGAGGGAGATAGGGAGAGAGAGAAAGAAAGAGAACGAGAGAGAGAAAGAAAGGGAACGAGAGACAGATATACAGAAAGAGAGACAGAGTCAGAGTAAGAAAAGAAAATAAGACAAAGAGAGCCAAAGTGATAAAGCAAAAACAAAGACAATGCTTCCACCACAGGAAAACCAAATACACACGCACACATACAAATCACCCCCCCCGAAAAAAACGAGAAAAAAACATACGCACACATGCAAATCACCCCCCCAAAAAAAAAAAAAATAATAATAAAAAAATAAATAAATAAATAAATAATATATAAAATTAAATTAAATTAATAAATAAATAAAAATTAAATAAAAAAAAACATAAAAAGTAATAGCGAAAAAAAAAAAATACAAGAAACAACAGACAAGGACGTGAAGGCCCAGGGCGGGGCGCAGTACTCACGGAGCGATCCGTTGTGTGACGAGCACTTGCACGTGAACCTGAGCTTGCAATAACTGCGTCGGTGGTCGATGAAGTCACTGAGATTGGAGAAGAGTTCCCGGCAGTTACCACAGATCAGGATATCAGGGCTGCCTGCAATCACAGAGAGAGAGGTTGAATTTCGGCGCCGCAGGAAGGGGGGGCGGGGCGGGGAGGGATATGCGAAGGGGGAGGGGGGTAGGGGAGGGAGTAACCACCAGGGGGTGTCGGAAAGCGCGCTTGATCAACGAACTGCTTGCTGCCTCCTGTGCTCATGTTGGGAGGCCGGTGTGGGTTTTAAAATATATCATAATGCAATTTGCGTGTTTGTTTGCACTTGTCATTATGATAATTTTGGTGTCATTGTGTGTTTCATTTATTCTTATTTTTTCTATTTACTTTGTGTTTGTATGGTGGGATTTCTTCTTAAAAAAAGGTCTATCTTGATTGTTTCAAGGGGTATTTTGTGCCTCATCTGTGATTATATCTATGTCTGATTTCTTGATTAAGTTTATCGTGTGATTTTGGTGTTGATTTGGCCGTGTCCGTTTCCCACGGTCTGTCCGTGTGGTGATAAGAGAGGCATCACCAACTTAATGGGACATAAGGTGGAAATACTGAAAAGAGAAGTGATGACAATGCTTGTTAAATCGTGCATCATCATACATGTTTCTTTTTTTTTATAACACACGCTCTCTCTCTCTCTCTCTCTCTCTCTCTCTCTCTCTCTCTCTCTCTCTCTCTCTCACTCTCTCTCGCCGTCTCTCTCTCTCTCTCTCTCTCTCACACACACACACACAGACTCACACATACACACGCCTCGGCACATTGCAATTTCCGCATGCAAGCAATAAATCCTGCATTCCCAAACCATTCCCAAGCCGCGCCTTGCAAAAAAAAGCTTTATTGCAGCAATTATATATGCAATATTCTATATCTCACGATCGAATATATATTAGTTTTTGTATAAGTAAGGGGCCTCTCTCTATTGCAATTCATGAAAAAACAGTCACTTTACCTAGTTGCATTAACTGAAAATAATTGTATCTTTATCATTTTTCTTATCATCACTATAATTTTTTTTATGATTAACGTTATGAAATTCCTTACCATTCCATCCATTAAAATCATTATATCACCACTACTTGGCATTATCACCCCATCTTTTACTCTAACTGCAAGTAATATCTAACATAATTATCATCAAAATCATGATCATTATCGTTATATTCATCATCATAATTACATTCATTATCAAAATCATTATCATTATATTCATCATCAAAATCACCATCATCATTATCGTTATATTCATCATCATCATCATTATATTCATCAAAATCACCATCATCATTATCGTTATATTCATTATCATATTCATCAAAATCATCATTATATTCATCATCAAAATCACCATCATTATTATCGTTATATTCATCATCATCATCATTATATTCATCAAAATCACCATCATCATTATCGTTATATTCATCATCATATTCATCAAAATCACCATCATCATTATCGTTATATTCATCATCATATTCATCAAAATCATCATTATATTCATCATCAAAATCACCATCATCATTATCGTTATATTCATCATCATCATCATCATCTAAAATCATGAACTGAAGCAAACACAAGATTGGCGCTGCCTCTGTTTGCCCGGCCGCCATTTTGAAATTTAGTTTATTGAAATCTCTATCCATATGCAATCTCGAGGCTGACAAATGATTTGCAATTAAGCGGAACCCACTGCATATATTCATAGATGCATATTTCTCTCTCTCTCTCTCTCTCTCTCTCGTTCCTTCATTATCTCTCTTTCTCTCTCTCTCTCTCTCTCTCTCTCTCTCTCTCTCTCTCTCTCTCTCTCTCGTTCCTTCATTATCTCTCTTTCTCTCTCTCTCTCTCTCTCTCTCTCATTTTCTCTCTCAATCTTTTTTTCTCGCTCTCTTTCTCTTCCCTCTCCACTCTCTCTTGATCTTTCGTTCTCCCTCACTCTCACTCTCTCTCTCTCTCTCCATTTCTCCTCCTCCCCCCCTCTAACTCTCTCTCTCTCTCCCTCAATTTCTTTCTCTCTCACTCTCTCTTTCCCTTCCCCTCTTTCTCCTATTCTCTCTTCCCTCTCTCTTTACCTTCCCCTCTTTCTCCTATTCTCTCTTCCCTCTCTCTTTCTCTTCCCCCTCTCTCTCATTCTCTTCCCCCTCTCTCTCTCCTTCATTTCTCTCTTTCTCTTCCCTCCCCTCTCTCTCTCTTTATCCTCTCTCTTATTCTCTCTCACATATTCTCTCTCTCTCTCTTTCTCCTCTCTCTCTCTCTCTCACACACACACACTCTCTTTTCTTTCTTTCTCTCTTTCCCTTCCCCCTCTCTATCATTATCTCACTCTCACTCTCTCTCTCTCTGTCTCTGTCTCTTCTCGTTCTCGCATATCTTTTTTTCTTCCTTTCTCTCTCTTTTCTTTCTCATATACCCTCTCTCTCTCTCTCTCTCTCTCTCTCTCTCTCTCTCTCTCTCTCTCTCTCTCTCTCTCTCTCTCTCTCTCTCTCTCTCTCTCTCTCTCTCTCACTCTCTCTCTCTCTCTCTCTCTCTCTTTTACTTTGTGATAAAAATGTCAATGAAAACGATAGCAGGAAAAATGATGTTTCGTAATTTTCACTTTGCAAGATTTGTAGTTGAGGGAAACAGCAAAAGCAAACACTGATCTAAATTTATCTGACAATGCAAGTTACGTTGAATAAAAAAAGATCAAAGAACTCCCTAGCCTTTATCCTTGCGCTAATTATATGCATCATTTATCAGTTATAATTAAGTCAGTAATATAACTACAGGTCTATAATCACGTACTAAAAGTGAAGCACGTGATGGTAAAATTATGTACATTTATCCACTGTTTTACATAAAATACATGACAAAAAGTTATACGACACACATATTTGTCGCACACACACATATACACATACATATATGTGTGTGCAAGTGTGTCCATATGTACATGTTTTTTGTTGTCTGTACGTGTGCATTTACAATGGCATGTGCACGTGTACATACAAGTTCATGTGTGTGTGTGTGTGTTAGCCATCACTCTTCGGAAATCCCTCATAAAGCAAGCAGAGTATCGAGACACCTGTCAGTTAACCCCGGGGCTTTGTGTGTCAGGGAAGTAGACAAAAGACTCTCCATAATGAATCCTCCTCGCTTTAATTATCAGGTCATCGCTGCTGCTGCTACCTCCTCCGCCTCGCACATGACCCTTCGTGACCTTTTTAGTGACCCCCCTGTGGAGCTTATGGTGTGCAGCGTGTCATGGGGGGAGGCACGGCTGCGGCGGGTGAACAAGCAGTGTCTGACGCGGGTTGTCGTCCTATATGTTGTGTCAATAACATGTGATGTGAATATCCCTCGTTGTGTGCAGTGGGATGGGCCGGAGGAGGGCCATGTTGACGCTGCGAGATGTGAACAAAGGATGCGGGGCTTAATGGCGAATGAGGACAAAGGGGGATGTGAAGGAAGGGGAGATTGCGAGAAGGGAGGGGCGGATGAAGGAGGGATTAGGAGGGGGCGATTAACATGATGTGGAAGAAATTGGGAAAATATAGATGATTCTGAAGATAAATATGAGGAGGAGAGGAAAACGAAGAAGACAAAAGAAAGGACAAGGGAGTGCAAGAAAATGAAGAAGGTGATGCTGACGAATATGAATAAGAAAAAGGAAAAGAAAACTCAGAAGACGATAAAAGAAGGGAAAAGACAAAGACAATATAGATAAAGCAGAAGATAATGCTGACGAAGTAGAAGGTAATGATGAAAAAAAAGAGTAAGAGGAAGGATAAGAAGAAGAAAAATAAGTAGTAAAAGGTAATGATGAAAAAAATATATATAAAAGAGTAAGAGGAAGGATAAGAAGAAGAACAATAAGTAGTAAAAGGTAATGATGAAAAAATAATAATAAAAAGAAAAAAGAGCAAGAGTAAGGAAAAGAAGAAAAATAAAAAGAAAGAAAGCACACATAAAAAACAAAGAGACGAAGACAGCGAGAGATGGAGACGAGGAAGGAGAAACAAGAGACAAAACCGAGAGACAAAGGCGAGACCGGGGCACGAGGGAGCGGATGAATAAAGTCCTCATTCCTTAGATGAAAATGTCTGAATGTCAAGGAAAAAAAGAGGTAATTGTGAAAGTTTTGAAATGTGTCTGTCCATGCTAACAAATAAGAGGAATTGTTCTGCATTACCTTTATGGATGAGCCAAAGGATTCTTTTTTTTCTCATTCGAAATAGAGGGAGCCATCATATCACTGCGAGTTAACCAACCCATTAATATGTATGTATGTATTCATGTACGTATGTATATACGTATATTAGTAATAAGGGAAGTAGGTACGTGTATGTATGTATGTATATATATATATATATATATATATATATATATATATATATATATACACACATACATATATATATATATATATATATATATATATATATATATATATATATATATATATATATATATATATATATATACATATACATATATACATACACACACAAATATATATAAACATATATATATATATATATATATATATATATATATATATACATATAAAATGTGTGTGTTTGCGCGCGTGCGTGCATATGTGTATGTATCCATATCTGTCAGTGTATACATGTATGTGTGTGAATGTGTGTGTACTCTATAAGCATCCGTCAGTCTTTTGTCATTCGTCAAGGCCCGAATACCTCGTCTCGTCTGACATGCCTAACCACCTAACCGTAGGGCGTGTGTGTCATGTTCTTCGCTTTCATCTTCGAGAAAGTGAGGCGGGGTAGGGGCAGAGGGGGTGGGGGTGGGGGGGAAAGGTTCCAGAGTCTGGTTCAGCGCTCCGAGTGTCGTGGAGAACTATGGGAATGGCGATGACGATGGTAGAAATGATAATGGTGATAAAGATGCGTGGTAGTAGCGAGCGCGGAATAATGATGACAGGGACAGCAATAATAATGAGTATTGCTCTCCTCATTATCCATGTAATGATAAAATAAATATGATATCGGTAAACTTAATGAGGGTTTAATGATGGACATGATAAATGATGGAAATTATAGTTATAAATAAAACATGATATTAATAGAAATAACAGGAATAACATTAACACTCATTACAGTAGTGATGGTTGATAATGCTATTTAGAATGATAATGTTAACGATAATGGTGATATCAATAATGGTAATAATGATGATGATGGTAACAATAATAATAACAATAATAATTGCCATATTATGGATATTAATAAAAAATAATAATAACCATAAGAAAGACAATTTTAATGATAACGATATTGATGAGGATTGCACTGGGAGTAATGATGATGATAATTGTGATAATGGTGATGATGATGAAAATGAATGATGATGATGATTATGATAATGGTGATGATGGAGATGAATGATGATGATGATTATGATAATGGTGATGATGAAGATGAATGATGAAAATGATGATGATGATGATAATGGTGATGATGAAGATGAATGATGATAATGATGATAATGATGAAGATAATTATGATGCTTATGACGATGATGGTGGAGGTGATGATGAGAATTATTACATCAACAATAACAACAAAATGATTCACGGTAAACATGATGATGGACTAACAGAAAAAAAAACATT
>NC_091552.1:38274768-38279768 GCF_042767895.1 Penaeus vannamei
GTGGATTGATGGATGGATGGAATGATTGATAGATAGATGAATGGATGGATGGATGGAGGGATGGATGGATGGATGGATGGATGGATGGATGGATGGATGGGTGGATGGATGGGTGAGTGGGTTGATAGTTGGATGAAAGGATTGATGGATGGATGGATAGATGGGTGAATTGATGATGGATGGATGGATGGATGGATGGGTGAGTGGGTTGATAGTTGGATGAAAGGATTGATGGATGGCTGAATGGATGGATGGACGGAAGAATGTAAAGATTTAATGACAGGGAAGGGGTATAAATCCAATTCTCTCCTCCCCTTCCTCCTCTCCCTCTTCCTTCCAGTCTCTCCTTTTCTCCATCAGAAGCGTGAGGGGAAAATGGATGAATGGGGAGGAGGGGAGGTGGTGGGGAGTCACAGGTTCCTTTCCCGCTTCCCTATTTCCCCTCTTCTCCCCCCTCCTCCCCCCCTTCCTTCCTTCCTCAACACCCAAGTTTGCATCAGGCAGCTAACACCACTTATCCTAATTAACGTTATGGGAGAATTAGCCCTAAAGTCATACTAAGGGAAGGTCAGAGGTGAATGAGGGGGGGAGGAGAGGGGAACGGAGGGAGAGGGGGAAGGGGATGGGTGAAGGGAGAGGGGGAAGGGGATGGGTGAAGGGGGAGAAAGGGGCAAAGAGTGGAATGGAGGGGAAGGGAGAATGAGGACTTTTCCACCCCCCCCCCCCATCCTCCTCCCCGCCCGCATTAAAGTCTAGTTGTATTTTCAGACCCCAACCTCACAGGACCCTCCCTCCCTTCCTCCCTCCTCCCTCCACACCCTCATACCCTTACCCTGACCCCTGACCCCACACACTATAACCTGTAACCGAATCCTTCCCCCTTCCTCTCCTACCTCCACCACCCCTACCCCCCTCCTAACCCAACCCAACACCCCCCCCCCCCCCCACCGGCTCCTGTTGGCGTAGCGCGGCCATTTGTAAGAATTAGCGGAATGGCGGAGCTCATAACCACGTATGAATTACGGTGTCATTTTTACGTAAGGTTTCGGCTGGACGTGACGTTTCGGGGGCAGCTGGGAGGGGGAGGGGGTGAGGAGGGGGAAGGGGTGAGGGGGGGGCGAGGTGGGATGAGGGGAAGGGTGAGGAGGATGTGAAGAGGAGGGAGTGGGTGAAGAGGGGGAAGGGAGGGAGAGAAGATGGGGGAAGGGAGGGGGTAAAGATGAAAAGGGAAGGGATTAAAGGGGAGGGAAGGGGTGTGAAAAAGGGAGGGAAGGGGGTGAAAAAGGGAGGGAAGGGGATGAAAAGAGAGGGAAGGGAAGGGAATACAGAGTGGGGGGGAGGAAGGTGGGGAGGCGTTGATAAGGGGGTGAGCGGAGAGAAATAATCTCATTGGAGGAGAGAGGGAAGGAGGAAAGAGGGAAGGAAGGGGGTGGAGGGGAATGCAGCGGGCAGGCGGCGCTCTCGCTTTTTGATATACTCCGTCATATCTGTTCCCGGCGCGATTGCGAGCTGTAATTATCGCACGTGGGGGGAGGGGTGCGGAGGGCGAGGGAGGGGGTGCGGAGGGCGAGGGAGGGGGTACGGAGGGCGAGGGAAGGGGATGTGGAGGGCGAGGGGAGGGGGCGCGGAGGAGCGAGGGAAGGGGTGTGTGGAGGGCGAGGGGAGGGCAAGGGAAGGGAGGGAGTGGAGGGATGATAAGGGAGGAGGGAAAGTAAAGAGAAAGAGAGGGAGAGACTGAAGAGGGGAAAAGAAAAGGGAAGTTAAAAGAAACAGGTAGAAGGGGCAGCAAGAGGGAGAGGAGGAAATGAGGAGGGAAAAGAGACAAGGGGACAGTAGGAGGGAATAAGGTAGGATAGAGACGAGGGAGAGGAGGGAATGAAGGAGGGGAAGAAACAAGGTATATAAAGAGAGACAGACAAAAGGGAATGAAGATTGGAGAAATTGAGAGAATGTGGGAGGGGAAGGTGAAGAAGGGAAGGGAAGGGAATACAAAGAGGTGAAGAGGAGGGTAGGGAAGGGGAATACAAAGAGGATATGGGGGAAATACATAGGAGAAAGGGAGTGGAGGAAAGGGATGAAGAGAGAGTAAGAAAAGTAAAGAAGGGAAAATGGAGAAGGAGAGGGAGGGATAAAAGTGGAGAGGGAGGAGAAGGGAGAAGGAGAGGAAGGAGAAGGAGAAGGAGAGGAAGGAGAAAAGTGGAGAGGGGAAAGGGAGAAGGAGAAGGAGGAGAAGGGAGAAGGAGAGGAAGGAGAAGGTGGAGAGGGTGAAAAGGAGAGAAGGAGAGGGAGGAGAAAAGTGGAGAGGGAGGAGAAGGGAGAAGGAGAGAAAGGAGAAAAGTGGAAGGGGAAAAGGGAGAAGGAGAGGAAGGAGAAAAGTGGAAGGGGAGAAGGGAGAAGGAGAGGGAGAGAGGGAGGGCGGAATAATTTCCTCATGGAAATAAAAGCGACGTGCATTCAGGCGCAGGAATTGTTTTCTCCAGATTGTTCCCGCGATTATGCAACGCACTCGGGGTGTTTCTCACCTCCCCTTCCTCCTCCTTCCTCCTCGCCCTTCTCCCTCCTCCTCCTTCCTCCTCGGCCCTCTCCCTCCTCCTCCTTCCTCCTCGCTCTTCTCCCTCCTCCTCCTTCCTCCTCGTCCCTCTCCCTCCTCTTCCCTCTCCCCCTCCTCCTCCTCCCTCTTCTCTCTTCCTCCTCGCCCCTCTCCTTTCTCCTTGCTACTCGCCCCTCTCCCTCCTCCTCTTTCCTTCTCGCCCCTGTGCCTCATTTTTCCTTTTCTCTCCTGTCCCTCTTCCTCCTCTTCCTCTTTCCTTCTCTCTTCCCACCCTCTTCCTCCTTTACCCTCTCCCTCCTTCTCCTTTCTTTATACTTTCCCTCCTCCTTCTCCTCCCCCCATCCCTCTTCTTCCTCGTCCTCCCTCATCCCCTTCTACTTTACACAAAGAAAAGAATATAAAACGAAGAATGTTAAAAAAATATACATATAAATCATGACTTAACTGCACTAGAGGTTGCCTGAGGGAATATTCGTTACGACGCGAGTAAAGGAACTAACCAAGGGGTTTCCAGGCCTTCGGAAACCCCTCCCCCCCCACCTTCTCCCCTCCACTCCGAAGCTCCCCCTCCACCTAAACCCTTTTCCTAACCTTCCCCACCCCCTCTCAGATCCCCTCCCCCTCCTTCTCCCCTTTATCCTGACATCCCCTCCTCTCTCCCCGATTCCCCGTCTCGTCAGGAGAAGGAGGAGGAGGAGGAGGTGGAGGTAAAGGGGGTGTAGGAGGAGGAGAAGAGGGGATAGGAGGCGGAGGAAGAGGAGGAGGTGGAGGAGGAGGTAAAGGGGGTGTAGGAGGAGGAGAAGAGGGGGATAGGAAGGGGAGGAAGAGGAGGAGGGGGAGAAGGAGGAGGAGGTGGAGGAGGAGGGGTAGGGGCAAGAGCGGGACATAAGTTTGACCACATATGCCAACTATGTTAATCATAAGCACAAGTATGAGAACGTGAAGAGGGAAGAGGATGGAGGAAGTGCGTGAGGGAGGGAGCGAGGGAGAGAATGTATCGAAGCGAAGAGAGGGAGCGCTAGGGAGTGAAAATAGCGGAGAGAGAAGAGAAAGAGAGAGAGAGAGAGAGAGAGAGAGAGAGAGAGAGAGAGAGAGAGAGAGAGAGAGAGAGAGAGAGAGAGAGAGAGAGAGAAGAAGAAGAAGAAGAAATAGTGAGATAGAGATAGAGAAAAAAGAGAGACGAAACAGAAAAAGCAAAGGAGAGAAAAGCAACGAAAGCAAGGAGAGAGAAGAAGAAAGACAAACAGCACAGACGAAAACAAGAGGAGAGAGAGAGGGAGAGAAAGAGGTAGATGGATAGACAGATAGATAGATAGAGAGAGAAGAAATAGAGAGACAGAGACAGAAAGAAAGAGAGACCAAACAGAGGAAACAAAGAAGAGAAAAGCACTGAAAGCAAGGAAGAGAGAAGAAGAAAGACAAAACAGCCCAGACGAAAACAACGCGAACGAAAGGGAATAACGCCACAGAGCAAGATGTATTGTGCAGCGATTCGATCCGAAATCAACATCGGGGATGATGAGCGAGGAAGATTTGGAATGGAAACGGCGAAAATACGTCTTGCTCGACGACATCACTCACTCGTTCGTATCCTTCTCTCAATTTGTTGGAGGACTAGAAGGGGAGGGAGGGAGGGAGGGATTGATAGATGGATGGAGGGAGGGAAAAAGGAGAGGGAGGGAGGGAGGGAGAAAGGAGAAGGAGGGAGGGAGGGACAGGGGGAGGAGAGAGAGAGAGAGAAAGAGAGAAAGAGAGAGAGAGAGAGAGAGAGAGAGAGAGAGAGAGAGAGAGAGAGAGAGAGAGAGAGAGAGAGAGAGAGAGAGAGAGAGAATGAAAAAGAAAGAGAAAGAGAGAGAGAGAGAGAGAGAGAGAGAGAGAGAGAGAGAGAGAGAGAGAGAGAGAGAGAGAGAAAGAGAAAGAAAGAGAAAGAAGAAGAAGAGAGAGAGAGAGAGAGAGAGAGAGAGAGAGAGAGAGAGAGAAAGAAAGAAAGAGAGAGAGAGAATGAAAGAGAAAGAGAGAGAGAGAGAGAGGAGAGCATAGAAACGGCAAAGCCTGAGGGATAAAGTAATCCGGGTTATAAAGCGGTCAGGGCTAGAGCCAAGGAGTGAAATATGTCCATGCAACACACACGTACGCCCACACGCCCACACGCCCGCAGATACACACGTGCAGTATGTGTACGATTCATTTACATCTACCTGCCTATCTGGGTTCACGTAAGAATATACATAAAAACATACACAAATACATACATATTTAGATACATACACATTGGGCGTGCGTAAAGCCGTATGTGTATGTTTCTCTGTCTCTTTCTCCCTCCCTCTCTCTTTTCTCTATTTCCCTTCCTCTCTTTCTTTCTCTCCCTCCCTCCCTCCCTCTCTCTCGCTATCTCTCTCCCTCTCGCTCTCTCTCTCTCCCCCTCTCTTTATCTCTCCCTCTTCATTAT
>NC_091552.1:38297268-38299768 GCF_042767895.1 Penaeus vannamei
CAGGCGGGTGTCGACGCAACATGTGACGAGACCTTTCAGCTTTTGTCGGACCGCGGACAGCGCGGAAGGCCGAGTGAGCACAAGCCTCAGCATCTAACTATTATCTGGCACTTTAACTCGCCAGGCGGGGCAAGCTGGGGAGGAAGAGAGCCAGAGAGAGAGAAAGAGGGAGTTTTAGACGGGGAAAGAGAGAGAGAGAGAGAGAGAGAGAGAGAGAGAGAGAGAGAGAGAGAGAGAGAGAGAGAGAGAGAGAGAGAGAGAGAGAGAGAGAGAGAGAGAGAGAGAGAAAGAGAAGAGAAAGAAAGAAAAAGAAAAAGAAAAATGAGAGAGAGCGAGAGCGAGAGAGAGAGAGAGAGAAGAGAGGAAGAGAAAGAAAAAGAAAAATGAGAGAGAGAGAGAGAGAGAGAGAGAGAGAGAGAGAGAGAGAGAGAGAGAGAGAGAGAGAGAGAGAGAGAGAGAGAGAGAGAGAGAGAGAGAGAGAACGAAAGAGAGAGGGAGCGACTCCTAAATTCGTCTCTTGACATGCGTTGGCTGGCCAGCTGTCACTCGGCCGTGCATAATATGTTTTGAAGCCCTGCCCCAAAGAAACCACTAATGAGGGCCAGCTGCGGTAAGCATTGTAAGCACACTGGTAAAGCAAAGACTGACTAATAATCGCGAGGGACTCTGCCTTAAGTACGGGAGAGTCGCGGACGGACGGCAGAGATAAAAAAGCAAGAGAAAAAGGGCTGCGGGAACGAATGGATGTTGACATACAACACACTGTTCAATGGCGTAGCTTTGTCCTTTTCATTTCTGATCTGAATGCACCCCTAAGGAAAACAACAACAACAACAACAACAAAAACACACACATGAAAAAGCAATATGAGGATAAGCACAGAACACTTACATGAACAACACGGAAGGGCATTTGCATTCTCATGCAACATTTCCAGGATGATGTAAAGACAATCCCCTGTATAAGCATCACACCATTAAAATAAAATCCAGAGGGGAGTAAAAAAAAAAAAAAAAAAAAAAAAAAAAACACGAACAAAAACTAAAACCCAAAACAACTAACGACATCTCTTTCAAACAGAAAACGGATAATACAAGAAGAAAACAAACAAACTATAACAAACAGAAAAAAAACGAAATGCCTAAGCGCAATCCGAGATATCTTCACATCTCGTTGCAGGTGAAGATGGCGTTGCAGCGTTGCAGGTTCAAGGTGCAAGCTGGTCGGTGGGCGCCGCGACATGCCAACGAGCTCAACTGCATATGGGATTGCGCATCCGTACGTGGAGATGCGTGCAAATATTCACTTCGAGGAGGCTTATTGCTCCCAGGCACACAAGGCACGCACACACACGCTTGCACGGACGCACACACACACACAACATACGCAAAAACACTCACACTCGCAGGCACAATGGACGCTAAAACACACACACACTCAAAAGTAAAGAAGACGAAGATGAAGATAAAAAATATAAAAGTAAAACAAAGAATATAATGAAGAAGAAGAACCTGGTAAAGAAAATAAACACACAAGATATTTAATGAGACGTGATTTATATCAGCCAAAGATGGAGGCCACAGTTAATTGACAGCAGGCAGAAGCAGCATGGCCTTCTGCACAGGTGCTCATCATACCTGTGTTCAAACTGTTCAGACTCTTCATCAATCTTTCCATGGAATGAAAAAAAAGATAATTCTTCGCGTTCTGAGAGAGAGAGAGAGAGAGAGAGAGAGAGAGAGAGAGAGAGAGAGAGAGAGAGAGAGAGAGAGAGAGAGAGAGAGAGAGAGAGACAGAGAGATAGAGAGAGAGAGAGAGAGAGAGAGAGAGAGAGAGAGAAAGAGAAAGTTAGAGAGAGACTGATGAGATCACGAGAGAGAACGCCGAGAGAATTACGAGAACTCAGAGAGAGAGAGAGAGAAAAGAAAAGAAAGTTAGGAAGACTGATGACATCACGAGAGAACGCGAAGAATTACGGAACTCAAGAGAAGGAGAAAAATAAAAGAAGACAAATGAAAAAAAGTAAATCTATGACAAGATCATCCTTCATTTTTCTCAGCGTTACCTTTAAAAACCCTTCATCTTATCCTCCATTTGCTGTTTTTCTTCTACGTTCTTATTTCTTAAAATTCTTTTTTTTCCAAGTCTTACCCAAAGCCAGCCTCGAACGTCGCAAATGTATGTCCTGAGACGACATAAATAACCGTATTTCCACCCTCATCCCCTCCCCCTCCCTCTTCCCCACTCCCCTTTCCTAACCCCATCCCCCCCTCCCTAACCCCTTCCCCTCGAAAGCGGCCACATGTTAGAATGTTCTTAATTAAACTGCGGTTCCTTAAGACTGCGAGGGGTGGCGTGGGGGTGGGGATGGGGGTGGGGGTGGGGGTGGGTTCGGATTCGTGAAGGGAGGGGTAAGGGGGTTAGGGAGGGAGGGTTGAGGGGGTGAGGGTGGGAGGAGGGGGTGAGGGGGGAGGGTAAAAAAGGGGAAAGGTAGGTGATC
>NC_091552.1:38312268-38319768 GCF_042767895.1 Penaeus vannamei
AAGTGCGCTGTGTGTGAGGGGAAGTGGGAGGAGGGGCGAGAGAGACGTAAAGCACTGAAAGACGGAGAAAAATGGTTGGCCGAAGGAGAGTAGATGAATAGACGAATGGCTTGGGGAAGGGATGAAAGAAAAAAATTAGGCGAGAGGGAGAAGAAAAGAACAAGGAGCAGTGTCGCAACAGTTTCACTTTTATCAGCGCGAAGGAATTGCGGTTCACTATCAGGCAAAGGCGATTGTACGCAGCCAAAATGTTAACATCAATACCAACAGCGAGTGCGTCAAAGAGAGAGCAAAACCGCGATTATGTAACGAGAGCGGAGTGAATGACGTCAACACCAGGGGCTGTCAACAATGGCGCGCGGCGGTGAAAGCTCACCCGAGGGACCGCGCGCCGCAAAGGGGAGTCTGTGGCGCGCGACTCTTTTGATGTGATAAAACAACTGGCATGCGACGCAAAGGCTTCCCGTAAGAGAGTAAGACCCATTGTGTGGAGCCTTTGGCCGCGAGGAGAGCGTGTCGAGCGCAAGGGACGCCGGGCAGGGGCTTGCATACCAAGCAGGGCCGCCGGAGCGATGATGAACGGCGCCGTCCGCTGCCCGCGCGGCCGGGGGCGCTGCGGCTCCTTCGCGCCCAGGACCGAGTCGCCAGATAAACGCTCGCCCTCAGCATCGCCTTCTTGGCACATTCCTCCCGCTATTATATATACACGGCTTTTCTCCTGTTGTCTGGTTTTCCTTTCTTTTTCCTCCAAAATCTTTCACTCTCCTCCTTTCCCTTTCGTCCCCCTTCTCCGTGTGCCTTGGCTCCCCTTCCCTTCCCGCCCAGACACGTTCACATCGGTGATTCAGGACAGCAGGCGAGCGATACCCGCTATTCTTAGCGGCCGCCATAAAGTGGAGGTACTGACGCCGGCGATACATCTTAAAGTGAGGTGTCAGAGATCCGCTGTCGCTTTGACTGAGATAGCTAGCGCTGCTCTAACTGCTACTTCTATACTGTCGTTCTCACCTACGCTTCCCTGCTGCATGTCGCATTTCTGCAGGGCTTCCAGTGACTCCCACGTGCGAGTCCGTCCGTTTTACCCGACTTCTCTCGCGCACTGAAACACGCGCTCAACCAATCCATTCCATCCGGTGGCAGGCGTCCCTCACCTTTACCCCTCCTCCTTCAGCCCAAGGAAAATAGGCCGCTCCCCCGCTCCTCCGCTCCCTCTCGAACTGCTTGGCACCTTCCTGCGTTCAACATCTGGCGGCGGAGGGAGGACGCCGCGCCTCATGAGGCACGCTGATGGCTGACTTAAATGAGCGATACGAGGCTTCAAAACATCCTCGCCTATTTCGTCTGAACTATTTCCATCCGATTTAGCTCACCCCTGACTCCTGACCTAGCGCGGATTACCCCCCGCCCCTCCTCTCCAAACTAGCCGTATCCTCTTTTTAATTCTTAACGCTCGTCGCGCGCCGCTGATTTCCAACTCGCTCGACGCCGAGCAGGACACAGCCTTAACTTTTGATCTTTTCATTAAGGCGGCGTCGGGTAGCGCGCTCTAGTGTTTTTCCCCCACTCAGTATTTTCTATATTCGCCTAATTCTTTTCTTTTTTTCTCTCTCCCTCCTTCACCCTTGTGTGTGTGTGTGTGTGTGTGTGTGTGTGTGTGTGTGTGTGTGTGTGTGTGTGTGTGTGTGTGTGTGTGTGTGTGTGTGTGTGTGCGCGTGTGCGTGTGCGTGTGCGTGTGCGTGTGCGTGTATGTATGTGCGTGCGCGTGTGTGTGTGCATCACTACGACCCGGCTGCCACACGGCGGCAGGCGAGCGCGAAGGGGGCGGTGAAGAGGCTCGTCTTTCACAAATCCTCTTTCCTCGAGGATGTCTTAAGCCTTATCATTATGAAAGCTGTGGTGTTTAGGAATCTTCAAAGAGGGGCGGGGGAGGCGTCGAGGGACGAGGGGGAGGGAAGGAAGAGGAGGAAGGGGGAGGGAAGTAAGAGAGAAGAGAGGGGAAGGGGCTAGCAAGGCGAGGTTTGGGGTTCAAGGATAATGGAGGGAGGGAAGGGAGTGGGGAAGAAGGGAGGGGAGAGGGGAGAGGGAGGACAGGAAGATAAGGGGGGCAGAAGGAAAAGGAGAAAGTGGGAGGGAAGTGGATGTCGAGAGAAAAATGAGGAAAAGAAGTGAAAAGAAGGGAAAGACTAGCTGGGATCGAGAGGAAAAAATGGGGAATTAGGAAAATGGAGCAAGAAGGGGAAACTGACAAGGGAAGAGAAAGAGTAAGGACGTGGGACAGAGGTGGGAAAGAATCAAGGAAGATGGGGGGGAAAGGAGGGAAAAAGAGAGGGAAGAGGACCTGGAGAAAAAAGGGGATGGGGAGAAAGAGAGGAGAGATGAGGCAGGGAGGAAGCAGGGAGTTAGAAAAGAGATGTGGTATTAGGAGGGAAGGAAAGAGGGAAAGGAAGAAAGAAAAGAGTATGGGATTTGGGGAGAGAGGGAGGGAGAAAAAGGAGGAAGAGATGGAAAAGGAAAAGGAGTAAGGGGTTAAAGGAAGGAGGGAGGAAGAAAGGGGAAAAGAGTCAAGGGTTAGGGAAGAGAGGAAGCGAGGAAGGGAGATGGAAAAGGAACGTGGGTTTAAGCGGAGGGAGGGAAGAGGAGAAAAGGGAGAAGGGAGAGGGGAAAGGAGAGGGGAAATGAGTAAGGCGTTAGAAGGAGGGAGGAAGAAAGGGGAAAAGAGTCAAGGTTTAGGGAAGAGAGGGAGCGAGGAAGGGAGATGGAAAAGGAACGTGGGTTTAAGGAGGGGAAGGGAAGAGGGGCAAGGGGCGAACGGGGCAAGGGAAGAGGGGGCACGAGGGCAGAGGGGAGGAGAGCCACGGGCGTCGGATCGGTTCATGTATAGCCGGCATCTCGGGGGATCAGAGCGAAGCGAGATTCTGAGGCAACTTCTGACACACACTAATTTTTTTTCACTGATTTTCCTGCGCATCACAGAGCAGGTATGTGTGAGTGTCTGACGCGCTTTCCATTTTTCATAATATTACGTAAGTCAATGCTTTCGTTTTTTTCAGATCTAATTATACCCGAGATATAGGTATGGATGAGTGTATAAAGCTGAGTAATTTGTATTCATAAAACCACATGCAGTATATTTCCACACTAATTATATAAATACCGCTTCCTCTCTTCTGCGCAAAATGATCAATTAGAGTGAAATTATAGCAGAAAATCCAACCATTCCACCCTTAGAACGACCGGAAAACGAGGCTGTTACAGAATCCCAGCAGCCATGTGACTGTAGTTCGGCTTCTGTGTCATGAATTATTTTTATGTTCAGTGCCGTCCAAGGGTCCACGTTCTCCCCGTACGTCTCACTCTTCTTGTAATGAAAATAACTCGAGCAGGAATCCAAATATAAACAAAAAAAGAACAGAAAAAAACGACACCATAGCGATAACGAGTTTTCTAAAAGAGGCTAGCCGGCAGTAGGTGATTAAAGCAACTTCCAGAAGATTCAAGAAACTTCCAAGAAAGATGAAGCCTCGAGAGGCGCTGGGAAGGCGAGTTCCACGCGAGAGAAGCGTTTGTTCAGGGCGAGTTCCACGCGAGAGAAGCGTCTGTTCAGGGCGAGTTCCACGCGAGAGAAGCGTTTGTTCAGGGCGAGTTCCACGCGAGAGAAGCGTTTGTTCAGGGCGAGTTCCACGCGAGAGAAGCGTTTGTTCAGGGCGAGGCTGAACAAGGCTGAACAAGCATGGAACTACGTGGGTGTAGTGCAGAGTAGGTCTTCATGTGTAGGAGGAGAAAATAAATAATGCATTTTCTTTTCGTATATCCGCATCTTATAGATGTTATCTGTAATATATGCACAGTACATATACATGTATCCCAAGTATACATGTATACACACAAATAAACACAGACCACACACCCTGAGACAAGCTAACAGACCCACACATTTACACAGGCACAGACATAGACACACACGCACGCATAAACACACACACACACACAGTACATGCAACCATACACATATAAACAGACACATCCACACAACGATATATAATTCTCCAAACCAATTCTCCCGTGATATAATTTCGAGCATAACTCAAGTGTCGCCGCAAGATGTGATCGACAACTTGCAAGAAATCATGATTCGCTTCCTGTGCAACCCACAACGCCACCACCTCCCCGCTGCAGCCGCCTTCTCCACGCCACGCAATTCTGAACTCGTACATCAGTATCAGTCTGTATAGTTTATATTACGAGTCGTGATTTTCCGTCGGTCATTTATTAAACGCTCGGCAATTAATTGGTGGCCTTTTTGTGTATCGCATTTGTATCATTTTCTCGTTTGTGTCAGATGTGGACTGATGGGCAGGCGGGCGAGATAAGGCCTAAATAAATGGATATTAATATAAATACATCAAGGCGCACTGTAAATTGTATATATACGAGTGGGTAGATTGTCAAACAGGAAAATAAAACAGACCAAAACATTGCATACAACATATAAAAAATGGAGGCATATGAGGGAGACGACAATAAATCAAAGAGGAAAGAAGCAAAAGAATAACACATGAACAATTTCCCACAAGCCTATGATTAATCGCCGTATCTCTTGGGCTGGTTTTTATCCGTCTTGTTTAGTCCCTTAATCTCTGGTTGCCCATTGATCAGTCTATTCCTTTACGATATAGTTCCTCTCTTTTTAGACCTTTTCGTTTCGCTCGACCAAGAACATCTTATTTTGTTTTCAGTCTGCCCTAAAGAAATCGACTTGCGTCCATTTTCTTTAATTCATCAGGGCCAATTCCGCGCTTCGCTGTCAATGGCGTCCGTAAAAGGAAGAAAAAAGATATATATGTACACATAACTGTATAAAAAATAGTAATTCTCTAGCTATTTTATATCATCTCTTGGGGAAAGACAATTACTAATCTAATACGAAGCCCTTTCGGATATTCGAGAAAGCAATTTTCCACTATTAGCTACTCTCCGAAGGCGCCCGTCGATATACCCGGAGAACAGAAAATATACCCAATTTTTTTCGAAAAAGAAGCAGACGACACCCAGTACACCTATCTGCAAATATTTATTTCCCAACTTGACTCAATTTCCAGACGCTAAGGAAAAGTTGGACTACGAAATAGAGAATAAGACGATGGGGACCGAGTTCGGGAAACTGTTTTGTATGAACTTCCGATGACGAATGAAGGGAAGAAGCACAGGGCCTGATAAACCACGGAAAGGAAGAGATGAGATGAATGAGGGAATACGCATCGACAACAATTGAAAAGGCAGAGAAAAAACAAGAATAATTACACAAACGGCCAGAATATCATACAGAGGGGATTCCAGAACCTTCCAGTTGGTTGAGAGGAAAAGAAGAGACGGAAAATGAAAACAGTTTCCAAAATCTTTCTCTTTTTCTCCGAAAGAAAAGAAAAAGCGAAAGGAATCCGTATCGCCATCAAAACATAAAACGGGGAAGAAAAAAATAGTACACACATCTTTAAATTCTCTTCTGCAACAACGAAACTTTCCTTTGCAACACCAAAAGTCGGTCCTTTGCAACACTAGCTCTCCAGGAAACACAAGTGGCCTCCCCCTCGTTGGCAACACTGGCTTTCCTAACCACTCATTCATGAAAAAAGTGTCCAACTTTCACACACAAGTTCCTAACATCTCTAAAAAGAGCAACAGTAATTTAAAAGTTACCTTAAATCACAAGAATGTTGATTATTTGCGCCTGGCCAATTTTTAGATAATGATTTTTCTGCGGACAGCCTTTTCCGCCCCCTCCCCAACAAAAAAGGAAAAACGAGGAAAAAGAGAGGAAGAAACGCCAAGATTTTTTTATTCCTCCATTCTCTCCTATTCCCCGCCTCCTGCCGCCCTTGTCAGTGAGCAAGTGATAACAAAGATAACACGTTACAGGCAGACACAAGCATTATTCTCGGCTCCTGTTATGATACAACTTGAGTGATGGACGAGCGAACTTGGAGGCCCCGGACTTCGAAAAAGGAAACCCCGACAGCACGAGATGATGCCGATAAGGATAACAACCACAGCAACAGCCGCGAAGAAGAAGAAAAATGCAACAGCAGAAGAAAAGAAGGATTTCCGCGAGTAAGTGGCTGTTTCTGAGGGTGGGGAGGGAGGGAGGGAGAAGGATCAGCTTTCGTCGGACGCTGTTGAGGTTGAGCGGCCCTAAGTGTTGCCATAAAAGGTGCGCGGCTATTAATCATCCGGCCCGGGCGTTTTCTTCTCGTTCTTCTACGTCTTTGTGCGCTTCGACGGTTCTTGCGCAACGCGATTTCGGTCAGGTCATCCGGAAGGCGTTGTGGGTCAGACGGGGTCATATTCACCTCAACTGTCTTTCCTCTTTTCCATTTATATACAAGCATATCCATGTAACGTTTGAGACTGCGTTTGCATAAATGCATAAAAGTGCAAGTATTATTATATGCACATTTGCATTCATATACATATATGTATATGTTCAATGACAGATGTATACAATTTGTTATAATTCCTTTCATTTGGTACTTATTTACTCATCGTCTTATCACTTCTCCCTCAGTCCTACACCACGCCCCGCCGTTTTAAAAGACGTCTCTAAAAATCCCAAAGACCCGATGGCCGGCCAGAATGCGCCACCTTTTTCCTATCCCAAAATTCCTCCTCGCCTCCCCCCCCCCCCTACGCCCTCCACCCCGCCCCCCTATCCGGAAAAAAAGCGCAAGCACGTATTAAAAAGCTCCGCATACGATTAGAGCCTAAATGAATTCCCGGCGCGTCAAATCAGAGCCAATATCGCTACGAGCCACCGACCGGCCCGCCGCCCGCCGCCGCCGCCGCCGCCGCCGCCCGCCGCCACCGCTACACCCGCCGCCCAACTACTCTCCCACTTCCAATTTCCTCCCCGCCTACTCTATCTCCTCTCCGAATTAGAATGCGACACGGCGAGCAGTCTGTCTGTGTTTGTCTGTGTCTGTGTCTCTGTCTTCTTCCCATCACACCTGCCGCCCTCACCTTTCAACATCCTCAACGTCTGCTCTCTCTCTTTCTCTCTCTTTCCGTGCCTCTCTCTCTCTCTCTCTCTCTCTCTCCCTCTCCTTGCTTCTCTCTCTCTCTCCGCTCCCTCTCCCTGCTTCTCTCTCTCTCTCTCCCTCTCCCTGCTTCTCTCTCTCTCTCCCATTCTTTCTGCCTCTCTCCCTCCCTCCTCCAATCTCTCTGCCTCTCTCCCAATCTCTTTCTCTCTCTCTCCCAATCTCTCTTCCTTCCTTCCCTCTTACCACCATACTTTTCCTCCTTCCCTCTTTCTCTCCCTCTCTCCCACCGTCCTTTCCTGCTTCCCTCTTTCTCTCCCTCTCTCCCTCCCTCCTTTCCTGCTTCCCTCTTTCTCTCCCTCTCTCCCTCCTTCCCTCCCACTCTCCCTCCCTCCTTCCCTCTTTCCTTCTCTCCCTCCCTCTCCTGTCGGCCTCCGCGCGCCCGTCTGCTGCTGTCGCTGCTGTCTTC
>NC_091552.1:38322268-38324768 GCF_042767895.1 Penaeus vannamei
TGCTGCACTGGCGATGGTGGCAAAAGATTCCAGGAAATAGATAACTATCATTTTGTGATTACACCGCGCACGTTCGCCTGCGCCGGATTATGAATTTTGTGGTTCGTTGTTCACTAATTCATCGACTCGTTCTAGACGTTTTCTGTGTCACTGAGGTAAGGTTCATTTCCAAACTTCCAAACTTCATACGGTTTTGATTGACTGAAGAGTTTGTTTAAGATGCTTTGCACTGAACTTACAATCATTTTGTTTCTATAATACATAGTGAACATTTTCCTTTTCTGATTGTGTCATCATTTATTATCATCATTCTTTTTTGTTATTACGACTATTCACCCACGACTTATATCATTTGTTCGTATGTTATAACCACATCTCATAGAACATCTGCTAAAGCATCCGTACCTATATGCCCATCATGGAGAATTAAATCACTTGTTACTTTAATCGGCAGATCTGGCGACTTTAGGATCCTGCGTGGATAGACACAAGGCCGACCGTTACGTTATAGTGTAAAAAATACTTACACCTTTTTTCGGTTTGATTCTGTTGGAATTCAAACCCCTGGCTAATAAATGCATTTAGAAAAGGGTAATTCCCGTTGCCACATAGATTCAATGTGCACTTTTATTTTCGTCGAATCAACGGAATTTGGAAACACTACTATACAGCATAGGTGCTATCTAGCGTAGCTCTTCGGGGCCGTTCGTTGTCAACTACCTGGAGTACTTTTAATGGCCTATGATCATATTTTCTCAATAGTTCTCTGATTCTCTGATAAGATATAACTTACTCAGTTTTCTTGGAAACGCTGCGCGCACATAAAATCATATCAACGCTGATATTGGATATTGATTTCTGCTCTTTTTACTTCTATTCTGCCATTGGTAATGTTTTCCAGTGATACATCTCTTTTATGGTTTTCTCCTTTAGCATATATCGAGTCCCTCTCTTCGCCTATACTAAGATCGAGTTGGTTCCTACTGCACTTTTTCAGTAAGAGAACTCTTAATATGTCAATTTCCCTCGTCTTTTTAAAGCTGATTAGTAAAGATTTTGCAGAAAATAACTTGATTTATAAAACCAGTGAACAATGACGCTGTCCTCTCACTACCCATGGCAAGGTACCCAACGCAGCAAATTCGTCTACATCTAAAGCCAACTGTTCAAGGACCCCCGACCCGAGGCGCATGTAAACAAAACCCGGGTTGCATTCCCGTAGAGTTTGTACGGGAGGTTTAGCGTTTACTTTTCTAATTTGTATAGCTCTGCTTTTCCTCCAATACAATAAGACATATGAAGTGGCATGAACAACATCCTTATACATTCTTTAAAAAATCTACCATGGGATTATTATTCCCTACAAAGAGGCATACTATATCAGCATTTCCTGTTCAGAGAATAATTATTCCGTCTTCATACGCCATTCAGATCAAGATTCTCGGACCTGGCACCCGAAGGCCACAGTGCCAAGTGGAGGCCAGGATATCTGTCAGACGGACTCAGGCTACACTCTCTGGTCAGATATACGTACAGTTTCTGGAAATGTACATTTATCATCATAAAGCGTGTTTGACTAACCAACACCCCAGCTTCACAGGTCATGGTTACACACTCGTAGAAGGTAACATGAGTGCGTGTGAGTGATGATAGGAAGGAGAGGGAGGTAGGGAGGGAGGGGGAGAGGGAGGGGGAGAGAGGGGGAGAGGGAGGGGGAGAGGGAGGGGGAGGGAGGAGGAGAGGGAGAGGGAGGGGGAGAGGAGAGGAGAGGGAGGGAAGGGGGAGAGGGAGAGGGGGGAGGGAGAGGGGAGAGAGAGGGAGAGAGGGAGAGAGGGAGAGAGAGAGAGAGAGAGAGAGAGAGAGAGAGAGAGAGAGAGAGAGAGAGAGAGAGAGAGAGAGAGAGAGAGAGAGAGAGAGAAAGAGAGAATTAATATGAATACATTTACAACTATTCTGTGTATATGCGTTTACAGTCACAATTTATGTATTATCCATATCTATAATATATATAAACCCAAAACACTAATACAATCCACTCAGATTTAACGTATCTGTATATTTCCTGAAATTACCCAATCAGTGACAAAAAAACAAAACAAAAAAATACCCACACACATTCGCATGAAAGTAATAATCTGAACAAACAAGCAAACGCGTGTCTTTCCAAACAACCAAGCACTGGATTTTTTTCCCCTAGCAAATGGAAAGGACCTACAAACAAACAAACATTTCTGACGATGCTAACGCGTTTTCCGCTAAATCAATTTCCAGGACCATTACCAGTTTCAAATGATCACTTGGCCGTCCAGATCTGTCGGAAATGAGGACAATGGAAATGATATATACACTGTAGAACTCCATGAACGAATACTAATAACAACAACAACAACAAAAAAGGCCGAGAATTTCCTTCATCTGATAGAATGTTTAATTTCGACAACAGACACAGGAATAGAGGAGCTAAATACATGGTACGCGATGATAAAAACAAACAGAGCGT
>NC_091552.1:38339768-38342268 GCF_042767895.1 Penaeus vannamei
TATTTCCTGTTCGACTTTGGGAGAAAGCCCCGCTCTGTCAGCATTGCCACGCGACTCGTATCAAAATAAATATAACACAAAGAGAGAGAGAGAGAGAGAGAGAGAGAGAGAGAGAGAGAGAGAGAGAGAGA
Organism: Penaeus vannamei; assembly: GCF_042767895.1. Taxonomy (NCBI): domain Eukaryota; kingdom Metazoa; phylum Arthropoda; class Malacostraca; order Decapoda; family Penaeidae; genus Penaeus; species Penaeus vannamei. The sequence continues at coordinate 38,339,900 of NC_091552.1, forward strand.
GAGAGAGAGAGAGAGAGAGAGAGAGAGAGAGAGAGAGAGAGAGAGAGAGAGAGAGAGAGACAGAGAGACAGAGACAGAGAGAGAAGGAGAGAGAGAGAGAATCCGTCACTCGAGTACCCGGGCCAGCCACGACCCGAGTTAATTTCATTTGCCATCCCGCTTCTTTTTGTCCAAAGAAAATGGGAAATAAACGCGTCAAATCAGGGGCCACTAAAGTACCCTCCGCGGCGACTAAGAGGCTCGGCATAATGCTGTCGATATGGTAATGGAACGCCGGCAAAGAATGAACTCGACTAAATCTCAGATATTGCCTCATAAAACGTGGAACCGAGGAAATAGTAAGAAGTATTGAGGGTTTCTTTTGGGGCCGATTCTGAGCTGAGTTAGAGATTGAATTTTGCGATTTAACATTATTTTGTTTTGCACTGCTTCCGCCCGTAAATTTCACCGCCGAAGACAAAGTTGCCGGCGCTACAATCATACAATAAAGAAAATAAAAAAAGGGCTAAACTTTACGCAAAATCAGAATCCAACGAATTTTAAAGAATGCAAATAGAGATGCAAAGCAGAGAGACAAAGAAAATGAAGGGTGATAAACTTACACCCAGGATGCCACCGATAAACAAAATCTTCTTCGGGTGCCTCCAAACACATTCAAGGAGTCTCGCCCCACCCCCTACCTTGGGTATTTGGTACCACGGCCCCCCTAAGCCCCCTCCCCATCAAGGGTCCTCAGCTTATGCTAAGTGATCTCGGATTTCCGTCGAGTGCCCTGCGAGTGTCCAGCGAGCCGTGGTTAGTCGTGTCCTGCAGTTTCTGTCAGGGCGAACCCAACCGGAATTCTGTCTGCGTGTGCAAGTGTGCAAGTGTGTGTGTGTGTGTGTGTGTGTGTGTGTGTGTGTGTGTGTGTGTGTGTGTGTGTGTGTGTGTGTGTGTGTGTGTGTGTGTGTGTGTGTGTGTGTGTGCGTGTGTGCGTGTGTGCGTGTGTGCGTGTGTGCGTGTGTGCGTGAGTGTGTGTGCTTACATGACCGTGCGTGCGTGTGCGCGTGGGCGCGCCCGCACGTCCGCCCGTTCTTTCTCCAATTCCGCTTCTGCAGCGTCAGGTTCGGCAGCTTCTTTTGTGCGCGCCGAAAGTTTCCGTTGCGTTAATCACCGCGCGAGACCTCATCGGCAGCGCGATTAAAACACTCAAGTCGTATTTTACGACGACGTTTCCCTCGGCGCGCAGCCCCCGCCCCCGCCGGCGCCTTAACCACCGGCCGGAGCAGTAACAGCAGAGAAGAAAACGTCTTGTATTTGGACTCTGAATGAAAGACAGTTCACTTCAATGTCTAATGGACTCCGTATACAATGGTCTCTAGTTCCCCCACATTCATAATACACAAAGCCACATTTTCTCTCTCCTCCTCCCCCTCCTCTCCTCCCCTCTCTCTCTTGTCTATTGTTCCTGGCGAATAGGGGCAGCATTCGTGTGGCGGGGGCAGTGGGGGGAGGGACGGGGTGGGGAAGGGGCTCACGTTTCCTAGCCCTTCCCGCCCCTTGTACGGAAACAGATCCTTAAGCCTATATGGGCCTACGCTGTCCCTCTCGACCCCCTCCCCCCTCCCCCCCTCCCTCCGCCCTCCTCAAGGCAGGGCGTCGAGGCGAGGGAAACCGACTCGGAGACTCCAGTCCGGCCACGAACTCCTTTGATACATATTAGTCAAAGAGGAATTATCCGTTCGCCTGATTGCCTGCGCCGTCATCATCCCTATAATTAGCGCTGGCATTAATAATAGAGTTACCGGGATCCCCAATAGGAATAAAAATGACAACATGACCGAACGCATCAGACGGGAGAGGCGGTGAATGAGTGGCACTTCTCGGCACTGGGCAGACAAAGGCAGGTAATAACCCTGACCAGTAATAGAACGACACAAAATACCTGATACATAGGTAGAGACTCGAAAGGTAAAAAGAAAAAAAAACTGACAAGGAGCATCCCGAAGTGGCTGACGTCCGTGCCACGCGCGCAAGCAGCAAGAGGCAAAGCAGATGCAAGCAGGTGGTAATGAGATACGGGCGAACGACAGCGGCAGCAGGTAATACGTAATAAGCGCGCCTCGATGACAATGCGTCATTAACGTATGACTGGAATCCACCGCCGCCACCTCCTCCTCCTCCGAATTTTTCTCATCATCAAATATATATCTATATTTTTTTCTTATCATCATTTTTTTTCCTCCGCCACCTCCTCCTCTGTATTTTTCCTCATTAAACATATATCTATATTTTTTTCCTTATCCTCATTTTTCCTCTCTTTTCACAAACCTCCGCGGCCTCAGACTTCATCCCAGCCGTCACCGAGAACATTTTTTTTTTCTTTTTTC
>NC_091552.1:38364768-38369768 GCF_042767895.1 Penaeus vannamei
CGAGAGAGGACAGAAGAGGGGCTGACAGGGGAGGAAGGCCCAGAGAGGCTAAGCACAGAAATCGCGGAAAAAGTCCCATAAACTTTTCAATTCCGCGCGGGCCCGGCGTGCAACTCGGCCTGCGTTGAATGTCAATATCGTGCGACCCGCGCGGGCCTCGGCGGGGGCGCGCGCGGCAGCTCGCCTCCCCGCGCCGGAGGGAAGCGAGCCACTTGCGGCCGCCCGCTCCCCTCGCTCGCCGCCTCCCCTCTTATCATGCCTCTCCCCTCATCCTCTTCTTTCGGTGCTTTATTATCCTTCTTTCCCCTTCTCCTTCCCTGTTTTTCATTTATCTTCTTCCCCATGCTTATTAGTTTATCGTCTTCCTCCTCTCCCTCTTCCTCTTTTTCGCTCGATCCTTCTTTTTAGACCCTTCTCCAAAACTTACAAGATTTTCTCGTTTCTTATTTTTTTATCCTCTGTCTGCTCCCCAATTTCATATCTTCCTTCTCCCTTCTTGCCCCCTTTCCTTGCCTCTTCCATCCTTCCTTTCTTTTATCCCCCCCCTCTCTCTCCTTCTCTATAATCTGTTTTTTCATTGTCCCTCCCACTTCCTCTTCCTCCCTACTCCGATCTCTCTTCCCTCCTTTTCATCCTCACATTTTTATCAAACTTTCCTCTCTCCCTTCTCCCCTTCTTTAATTTCATTTTATCCTTTCCTCCTCCTTTCTTCCTCTCTTCTACTCACCAACCTCAACAACCATGAATGCACAAAGAGGAAAATAATCTATTGGGTAAGAGGAGGAAAGGAAGGAACCCCCCCCCCCCCTTCACCCCTTAAAAAAAAGAAAAAAAAATGACGATCAAATTTGCCAAACTCGATGAATCGCGCGCTAGAAAATGAACTGAAATATAAATAAGCAAAGAAAAAAAAAACAGACACACACGCACAAAAAAAGAAAGAAATATATTTGTAAAGTCTGTGAAGTAATTAATCCCTCTTAAAAAAAAGTGAAATGAAAAACACGAAACAACCGTAGAAAAAAAAAAACATCTGACGACTCGTCCTGTTTTCGGGGAGGGAGCAAAGTTTCCGTTCAAAAAATGGCGCGAAAAGGGAATGTTTGAGGGAGGGTTAAAGTGTACTGGGCAATGATTTTCCGCGGTGTTGTATACTTTGATGGTGGTGATGTGGAGTGCAACATCACCATTTAAAGGGAGAGAGAGAGAGAGAGAGAGAGAGAGAGAGAGAGAGAGAGAGAGAGAGAGAGAGAGAGAGGGAGAGAGAGAGAGAGATAGAGAGAGAGAGAGAGAGAGAGAGAGAGAGAGAGAGAGAGAGAGAGAGAGAGAGAGAGAGAGAGAGAGAGAGAGAGAGAGAGAGAGAGAGAGAGAGAGAGAGAGACCAAGCCTTAATTGATTCGGAAGGCAATAATCCAAGTGCAAATTTCAATAACAGTGGGCACATTACATCCAAAATCATAAAGACGGCATTCGACTTCTTTGTAACGACCGTTAATTACGTCATTACCATTCGCGAACCCCGTTATGACGATAAACAATTACCTTCACCATCCCTCCCGGACCCCGATACAGTGACCGACAATTACGCCGCCAAAATTCCCGTCGGATAAAACGACTTTCGAGGCGCGCGACCGAAACGAAATTCCAAATTGAATTCGAATTTACGTCTGCGGAATGCGCGGGGCTTCGGCTACGGAAAACAAGAGAATAAATGCTAATTAAACTGAGCGCGCAGAATTATTCGATATATATGCGGCCTGATCGAGCGAATCTTTAGATATTCGGATAAGCGGCGCTTGGTTCGGATAAGATAAACGGGGGGAAGGCAATGACATTTTAATTTGATTTCGACGTATCGAGGTACGGCTCCGGTGAGGCTAATAATATTTTGTTTTTGTTTTTAATAGAATAAGAACGTTATATCATTATGATTATCGCCATTCTCATTCTCTGTATCATTATTGCCTCTTGTTATTATCACTATTATCTTTAATATCCTTTGTCTTATTCTTCTTATTAGTAGTATTATTATCATTATAACATTATTCATATTGCTTTTCTCATTATTCTCATAATCACAAACAACATCATCATTATCATTAATACTGTAATAAGTATTACTACCATTATTATCATTATCGTTATTGCTTTAGAAACATAATTTTACCATTACTAAATCATCAATATCAATACCATTATCATAATAATCTTTATCACCATCATTACCATGCCTTCATTAGCATCATAATCGTCATAGAAGCATCGCCATAATCCTTGTCATGGTTACGTACCAAGCATGGCATATTGCTTTTCTCATTATTCTCATAATCACAAACAACATCATCATTATCATTAATACTGTAATAACTATTACTACCATAATTATTATTATCGTTATTGCTTTAGAAACATAATTTTACCATTACTAAATCATCATTATTACCATTAACATCATTATCAATACCATTATCATAATAATCTTCATCATCATCATTACCATGCCTTCATTAGCATCATAATCGTCATAGAAGCATCGCCATAATCCTTGTCATGGTTACGTACCACGCATGGCAGTACCAGAAATAGTCGCCCCAGCGGAAGTTGCAGTACCATGAATAGCAATTGCAATAATCATACCAATAATCATGAAAAATAGCTGAAACAAATCGCGCACTATTTTCGCAACACTCATTATATAAATGATATTAATATAATCATTATAATTCACGTCACTGATCACCTTTTGACTTTTTGATATCATGATGATTAATTTTGCTAAATAAATGATTCACCTTGTGACATTATTCTCATTAACGGGCAATCATCCATAAAAATTAATCTCCTACTTTATATATACTTTTCATTTCACCATTTAATTTTTTAAATCAATAACCATACCAAAAAAGTCATAGAAAAACAACTCAAGAAATATATTAACAACATCGACCTGAGACAACAGCAGTTCAAACAACAACCATTATAAAGCCGAAAACCCTCCGGAAAACAACAAACAGACAAACAAACAAAAAACTATACCAATTACCACCTTCAAAACAACAACAACATGCACATTACCAATCCCCCAAAATACAAAAAAACAAAAAAACAAAAGCACAAAAACAACAGCAGAAGCCCGAATATGACCTCCGTTTGACCTGACTGTCAGCTGTTGGCCCGACTTTCAATGACCCTTCAGGGAGAATAAGGCTGGAAAAGGGTGAGAGCTCGAGAGGAAAGGGCGAATTTCCGGGCCAGGGTGAGGCGAGGGCAGGAACCATGGTGGCTGAAGTAAGGAAAAGAACTACAGAGGAAAAGATGGGCTTTTGGGTGAAATAAGGGAAAGAATTGGAGGAAAAGAGGGGCCTTTGGGTGAAGACGCTTTGGTGTTCAGAGCGATAATGACATCCCGTCAGAAAACAAAAACAAAAAACAAAACAAAAACAATAGAACATCAACTGACCCGAACTTAACAGAAAATCAAATTCCAAACAATGACGTATAGAACAGGGAAAAGAGGAGAAAAATAAGATTCAAGAATCCAAACAGACCGCCATAAGAAAAACAAAATACTCTTAAAAATGGCATAATGTAAAACCCTTTTCCGACGGCGACGAGCAAGCCCAAAGCGCGGGAGTCCTGGCATGATCGTTCCCCCTCCCCCGCCCCCCTCCCTCACCCTCCTATGGGACTGTCCCCTCCTCTCCCACCAGCATCTTCCCTCCCTCTCTTGGCCATTCCCTCCCTCTCGTTCTACCCCCGTCTCTGTCCTCTCTTTCTCCCTCCCTCTTCCTCTTCCTTCTACCCTCCGCTACCATCCCCCTCTTCCTTCTCCTACCCTGCACCACCACTCCCTCTTTATCTTTCCTTCCTCCTCCCTCCTCCCTCCCCACCCTGACCACATCCACCTCACCGGCCTCCCACCTTTTCCAACCATCCCCTCTTTCTCCCCATTCTCCCTAACCACCCCTTATCCTTCCTCCCTCCATCGCCAACCATCTCCTCTCCTCCCTCCCCATCCTAGCCACCTCTCTCCACACCTCCCTCCCACCTTAACCACCCCGTCCTCCTACTCCCACCCACCCCATCCCTCCCCCTCCCTCCCTTCCTCGCCCCAACCTCATCGCCCTCCTCCCCTCCCCCACCCCAACCATTCCCCCTCTCCATCCCCTTCCCTCCCCAACACCAACCCCTTCCTCCTCCCTCCTCCTCTCCTCCCTCACCTCCCTAACCCCTTCCTCCTCCCTCCTCTCTCTCCTCCCTCCCTCCCCAACCCCAATCCCCTTTCACCCCTGCCCCCACCCTCCCCGGCCGTCATAGCCTCGCATTTAATCATCGCGTCGCGCCCTTGACGTTATCACGGACTGTGGAAATGCAAAACCAAAACGTCCGGGGTAATAATACATCCCAGACTGCGCGGCCAAGATTGATGGCCAAGTTTGGGGCCAGTTTCGTCCTTTTTCTTTGCTTGCTTTTTGCGTTTTTTTTTTCTCTCTCTCTCTCTTTGTTGGTTTTTGTTTTCTTCTTTTTAACGGCGCTGTCGTGTTGAATTTTTGGATTATGTTTTACTGTTTCTAGGATGTTTATTTTCATTGCTATTTTCGTTGTTAATATTATCATTATTGCTACAATTAAACTAATCAATACAATAATGATTATCATAATCAATTTCATCATCATTATCATTATTATTGCTATTATTATTATCATCACCATCATCTTCATCATGATATCATTAACATAATTAATATCATAGTCATTATCACTATTACTTGCAGTAGTAATAGCTGCTGTTGTAACATTCATCTTGCCATAACTAATATTTCACCATCTTGAACATTATCATTATAATCATCAAATACTCCATTTCCTTCTACGTGCATTTCTGAATGAACAACAAAATAAGAAAAGGAACAAGTAAAAATCTGAGAAAAAAAGCCACACCAAAGAAAGGAGACATAATGAATAAGAGGAAAAGCGAGTAAAAGAGAAAGACCGAGACA
>NC_091552.1:38372268-38374515 GCF_042767895.1 Penaeus vannamei
CACCAATTTACAATGCCTTTTACGGGATCCTTTTCCATTACCCTCTAAACAATCAAAGAGCCATCGGGTACAGTGCCGAGTGCCACCATGGCCTGACCCACAACAAAACGCCTGTCACTGTCACCCGAGCCAAGTGCCGCCATCAAGGGAACGGTTATGAGCGTCCAATCATGATTAAAACTGGCGACCAAATTGTCAGCAGCTTCGTGTTCTGCAACAGACCCTCTTTGTATTGATAGTGATTGCAACCCTACGTCATCCCCTCCCCGCCCGCCCCCTCCCTCCTCTCCCTTATCTCCCGTCCTCCTCCTCTTTCTCCCTCTCCTCCTCCTTCGTTCCCTCCCCTTCTTTCCCCTCTTCTCATCTCTCATTGCCTTCCTTTTTCCCCTCCTGCTCCACATTCTTTCGCGTCCTGGCCTTCATTCTTCTCTTCTCTCCCCATTTCCCCTTTCTTTCGCTTTTTCCAAATCTATTTTTTTCTCCCTCCTCCTTTTATCCTCCCCGACCTCTCCCCTCTCCTCTCTCCCCTCTCACCAAAGTGCCTCTCTCATTGCTAATAAAAAAGAAACTTTTCTTTTTTTGCCAAAATACATTTAGGCCATTAAAAGCGTTTACGGTTTTCAAAAAACAAGACTTTCACTTCACAATTTAAAACAAAAAAACAGCTTTCGACTTTGAGCAGAGCTTTGCGTAAGGTTAGTGCCATCAACAGAGTGCCTGGTCGAGGCACTTGGGACTGAGTGTCACAACAGCCGTGAAAGAGGACGCGGCGACACCTGGCGGGAACTTTCTTTTCTGGATCCTTCTCCCTCTCCTTCCGTCACTTTCTCTTTTTTTCTTTGTCACGTCTTTTCACCTTCCTGTATTTAGCATTCCCTCTCTCTCTCTTTCGCTCTCCCCCCTTTCTCTCTCTCGCTCTTCCCTCTCTCTCTCTCTCTCTCTCCCTCGTTCTCCCCTCTCTCTCTCTCACCTTCTATCCCTGCCTCCCCTCCTCCCTTTCCTCTTCATCTCCCTATCTCTCCCTGTCCCTTCCCTCCTCACCCTTCTTCCTCTCCCTTACTCCCTCCCTCCTCTCCCTCTCTCTCCATCCCTTCCTTTCCTCCCCTATCTCTCTCTGAACCCCATTTCCCCTACCTCCTCCCCTCTCCTCTCTCCCACTTCCTCTTCCTTCCCTTCCTCTCACCCCCACCCCTCCCTCTTCCCCAATTTTCCCTGCTACCCTCCCCATCCTCCTCTCCCCTCCCCTCCCGCATATACCAAAGCTAGCAACGCCATCTAGTTCAAGCAATTTACGCAGGGGACAAACATGTAATAAAGGCTGGGCGCAAATACAATCCTGCTGAGGAAGCTCGGAAAGATTTCATCCCCCAGGGAAAATATCGCCCGGCATCGCTTGCACCCGACGCGGGCGCTGACTTACGGCCGCCCCTCCGCTCCACGCCGCGCCGGCCTCGCCTCTGCGCCTGTCTGTCTGTCTGGCTCTGCGTCTGTCTGTCTGGCTCTGCGTCTGTCTGTCTGGCTCTGCGTCTGTCTGTCTGGCTCTGCGTCTGTCTGTCTGGCTCTGTGTCTGTCTGTCTGGCTCTGTGTCTGTCTGTCTGGCTCTGTGTCTGTCTGTCTGGCTCTGCGTCTGTCTGTCTGGCTCTGTGTCTGTCTGTCTGGCTCTGCGTCTGTCTGTCTGGCTCTGCGTCTGTTTGTTTGTGTGTCTCTAGGTCCTGTCTGTGTCTGTTTGTATGTCTGTGTCTGTCTGTCTGTCTGCTTGTACGTCTCTATGTCTGTCTGTATGTGTCGATATCTGTGTGTCTGTCCCTTTGTATGTGTCTATATCTGTCTGTTTGTCTGGATGTATGTGTCTTTATCTGTCTGTCTGTTTGTATGTCTCTATGTCTGTCTGTCTGTCTGTCTGTCTATCTTTTTGTATGTCTCTATGTCTGTCTGTCTGTATATATGTATGTCTATCTGTTTGTATGTCTCTATGTCTGTCTGTTTGTATATGTCTATGTCTGCCTGTGTCTTCTGTATGTTTGTGTATCTGTTTGTATGTTTTTTATGTCTGTCTGTATGTGTCTCTATGTATGTCCTACTGTCTGTCCTGACCGTCTGTCTATCTCTGTTTCCTTGTCTGTTTTCCTTGCCCCTCTCTCTCTATTTCCTCCTCCTTCCCTCTCCCTCCTTTCCAACCCTCACTCCACCCTCCTTCCCTTTCTTCACCTACGTCTTCCATCCCACAGCAAAAAAAAAAAAAAAAAA
>NC_091552.1:38375015-38392515 GCF_042767895.1 Penaeus vannamei
ATGTGAGCATAGAAGGACCCAAAGGTAGTGTTGGAGTAGATGTTGAATCTCCTGAGATAAAGGGTAAGAAAGTAAAGGCTTCAGGTAAGCCTAAAATGTCATTAGGATCTTGCTTTGGGAAAGCAAAACCACCTAGTGCCCGTGGTGATATATCAGCTGATGCTGGTGTTGAAGGAACCATTTCTGCAGAGCCACACATCAAAGTTGAAGGAGCAGGAATTGCAGGTCCTAGTGCAGATATTACCCTTCCTGAAGGAAAGGTTGAAGCTGATATTGAATCCCCAGAAGTTAAAGTGAAAGGAGGAAAAGTATCAGGCAAACCGAAGATGAAATTTGGACCATGTTTCGGCAAAGGAAAAGATGTAGACGTAGAAGGCGAATACAAACCAGGTAAAGTAGAAGTTAAAGGTCCATCTGTCAGTGGTGAAGTTGGTGCTGCCTCTCCTGAAATGAGTGGAGATATTAGTGTTGAATCACCTGAAGCCAAAATCAAAGGAGAAAAGCCCAAGTCTAAACTAGGATCCTGCTTTGGAAAACCCAAAGGGCCAAAGGTGGAAGGTGAATATAAGCCAGTCAAAGTTAGTGCCGAGAGTCCAGAAGTTAGTGGTGAAATTGCTGTTGCCTCACCAGAGATAAGTGCAGAGATCAGTGCTGAACAGCCCAAAGCTAAAATCAAAGGGGAGAAACCTAAATCAAAATTAGGATCTTGCTTTGGTAAGTCCAAAGGCCCAAAAGTTGAAGGAGAATATAAACCAAGCATTGATGTTGAAGGCCCAGAAGTAAGTGGTGAAGTAGCGGTTCCATCAGCCGAAGTTAAGGGTGATATTAGTGTTGATTCACCTGATGTTAAATTGAAAGGAGGAAAACCCAAATCAAAGTTTGGATCCTGCTTTGGAAAACCAAAATCACCTGAAATTGAGGGTGAATATAAACCAGGAAAAGTAAGTGTAGAAGGACCTGAAGCAGAGGCTGGAGTTTCAGTCCAATCTCCTGCTATTAAGGGTGATGTTGATCTAGAGTCTCCTGAGATAAAGGTGAAAGGCAGTAAACCAAAGACCAGATTTGGATCATGCTTTGGAAAACCCAAGAGTGGAAAACTGGAAGGGGAATACAAGCCAGGAAGAGTTGATGTAGAAGGTCCTGAAGTAAGTGCAGGAGCCAGCGTCAAGCGTCCTGACATTGAAGGTGAAATTGATATTGAATCGCCTGAAGTAGAAGTGAAGGGTAAAAAGGTTTCTGGAAAGCCAAAAGCCAAACTAGGATCATGCTTTGGCAAACCCAAAGAACCCAAAGTTAAAGGAGAAATAGACATTGAAGGTCCAAGAGTAGAAGGTGAAGTGCCTACTGGAAAAGCTGAAGTAGATGTCAAGGGTCCTGAGATGAAAGTGAAGAATAAGAAGGTAAAAGGAAAATCTGCTCCACTATGTGCTTCATGCATTGGAAAGGCATCACCTCCAGATGTAGATATAGATGCTGATGTAGAACCAGGAAGCATCAAGATTCGTCCCGAAAAACCAAGCATGGGAGGTAAAATATCAGTGGAAGGTCCAAGTATTGATGTTGAACCATCAGTAAAAGTAAAGGGACCTTCAATGCCAGAAGTACCAGAATTGAAAGGTCATTTGGATGTGGATGCAGATCTACCTGATTTTGAACCTTCCATAAAAATCAAAGGTGATATTCCAGATATCCCAAAAGTAGAAGCTGAAATAGGAGGGAAAGCAGATATTCCAGAAATTGAAATCAAGGGTAATGTGCCAGCACTTCCAAAGATAGAGGCAAGTGTGGATGCACCTGAATTGAAAGTGGAAGGAGAGTTACCAAAACTGAAAACCGAAGGTGACATTGACATTGGAATAAATGTTCCAAGTATTTCAGGAGACATTAAGGGAATAAATATTGAAACACCTGAGTTCCCAAGTGGTAAAATTGAAGGAGATATTAAAGGTGACTTACCAAGCATTGATATTCCTAAAGCTGAAGTGTCTCTACCAGCAGGCCCTGAATTACCAAGTGCAGAAATCAAGGGAGAATTGAAAGGTCCAGAGATCTCGGGATCAGCCCAACTACCAAAGGCTGAACTAAAGACAAAGAAAGCCAAACTTGGTCCATGTGCTTGTTTAGGCAAATCAGGCAAAATTGGCAAAGAAGAACCATACATGGCAGCAGAAGCTGGAGGAAAAGTAAGTGGAGAAGTTGAAGGCGTGGATGTGAGCGTAGAAGGACCCAAAGGTAGTGTTGGAGTAGATGTTGAATCTCCTGAGATAAAGGGTAAGAAAGTAAAGGCTTCAGGTAAGCCTAAAATGTCATTAGGATCTTGCTTTGGGAAAGCAAAACCACCTAGTGCCCGTGGTGATATATCAGCTGATGCTGGTGTTGAAGGAACCATTTCTGCAGAGCCACACATCAAAGTTGAAGGAGCAGGAATTGCAGGTCCTAGTGCAGATATTACCCTTCCTGAAGGAAAGGTTGAAGCTGATATTGAATCCCCAGAAGTTAAAGTGAAAGGAGGAAAAGTATCAGGCAAACCGAAGATGAAATTTGGACCATGTTTCGGCAAAGGAAAAGATGTAGACGTAGAAGGCGAATACAAACCAGGTAAAGTAGAAGTTAAAGGTCCATCTGTCAGCGGTGAAGTTGGTGCCGCCTCTCCTGAAATGAGTGGAGATATTAGTGTTGAATCACCTAAAGCCAAAATCAAAGGAGAAAAGCCCAAGTCTAAACTAGGATCCTGCTTTGGGAAACCCAAAAGCCCAGAAGGAGAAATCGAATATAAGCCAGCTAAAATTTCAGCTGAAAGTCCAGCAGTCTCTGGTGAAATTGGTGGTGCATCAGCTGAGATGAAGGGTGATATTAGTGTTGATTCACCTGATGTTAAATTGAAAGGAGGAAAACCCAAATCAAAGTTTGGATCCTGCTTTGGAAAACCAAAATCACCTGAAATTGAGGGTGAATATAAACCAGGAAAAGTAAGTGTAGAAGGACCTGAAGCAGAGGCTGGAGTTTCAGTCCAATCTCCTGCTATTAAGGGTGATGTTGATCTAGAGTCTCCTGAGATAAAGGTGAAAGGCAGTAAACCAAAGACCAAATTTGGATCATGCTTTGGAAAACCCAAGAGTGGAAAACTGGAAGGGGAATACAAGCCAGGAAGAGTTGACGTAGAAGGTCCTGAAGTAAGTGCAGGAGCCAGCGTCAAGCGTCCTGACATTGAAGGTGAAATTGATATTGAATCGCCTGAAGTAGAAGTGAAGGGTAAAAAGGTTTCTGGAAAGCCAAAAGCCAAACTAGGATCATGCTTTGGCAAACCCAAAGAACCCAAAGTTAAAGGAGAAATAGACATTGAAGGTCCAAGAGTAGAAGGTGAAGTGCCTACTGGAAAAGCTGAAGTAGATGTCAAGGGTCCTGAGATGAAAGTGAAGAATAAGAAGGTAAAAGGAAAATCTGCTCCACTATGTGCTTCATGTATTGGAAAGGCATCACCTCCAGATGTAGATATAGATGCTGATGTAGAACCAGGAAGCATCAAGATTCGTCCCGAAAAACCAAGCATGGGAGGTAAAATATCAGTGGAAGGTCCAAGTATTGATGTTGAACCATCAGTAAAAGTAAAGGGACCTTCAATGCCAGAAGTACCAGAATTGAAAGGTCATTTGGATGTGGATGCAGATCTACCTGATTTTGAACCTTCCATAAAAATCAAAGGTGATATTCCAGATATCCCAAAAGTAGAAGCTGAAATAGGAGGGAAAGCAGATATTCCAGAAATTGAAATCAAGGGTAATGTGCCAGCACTTCCAAAGATAGAGGCAAGTGTGGATGCACCTGAATTGAAAGTGGAAGGAGAGTTACCAAAACTGAAAACCGAAGGTGACATTGACATTGGAATAAATGTTCCAAGTATTTCAGGAGACATTAAGGGAATAAATATTGAAACACCTGAGTTCCCAAGTGGTAAAATTGAAGGAGATATTAAAGGTGACTTACCAAGCATTGATATTCCTAAAGCTGAAGTGTCTCTACCAGCAGGCCCTGAATTACCAAGTGCAGAAATCAAGGGAGAATTGAAAGGTCCAGAGATCTCGGGATCAGCTCAACTACCAAAGGCTGAACTAAAGACAAAGAAAGCCAAACTTGGTCCATGTGCTTGTTTAGGCAAATCAGGCAAAATTGGCAAAGAAGAACCATACATGGCAGCAGAAGCTGGAGGAAAAGTAAGTGGAGAAGTTGAAGGCGTAGATGTGAGCGTAGAAGGACCCAAAGGTAGTGTTGGAGTAGATGTTGAATCTCCTGAGATAAAGGGTAAGAAAGTAAAGGCTTCAGGTAAGCCTAAAATGTCATTAGGATCTTGCTTTGGGAAAGCAAAACCACCTAGTGCCCGTGGTGATATATCAGCTGATGCTGGTGTTGAAGGAACCATTTCTGCAGAGCCACACATCAAAGTTGAAGGAGCAGGAATTGCAGGTCCTAGTGCAGATATTACCCTTCCTGAAGGAAAGGTTGAAGCTGATGTTGAATCCCCAGAAGTTAAAGTGAAAGGAGGAAAAGTATCAGGCAAACCGAAGATGAAATTTGGACCATGTTTCGGCAAAGGAAAAGATGTAGACGTAGAAGGCGAATACAAACCAGGTAAAGTAGAAGTTAAAGGTCCATCTGTCAGCGGTGAAGTTGGTGCTGCCTCTCCTGAAATGAGTGGAGATATTAGTGTTGAATCACCTGAAGCCAAAATCAAAGGAGAAAAGCCCAAATCCAAACTAGGATCCTGCTTTGGAAAACCCAAAGGGCCAAAGGTGGAAGGTGAATATCATCCAGCTAAAATAGATGTTAAAGGCCCAGAAGTTAGTGGTGAAGTAAGTGTTCCTTCAGCTGAGGTCACAGGTGAAGTAAGTGTCCCATCAGCTGAGGTCACAGGTGATATTAATGTTGAGTCTCCAGACATGAAAGTTAAGGCAGGAAAACCAAAAGCAAAGTTAGGATCCTGTTTCGGTAAGCCTAAAGGAGCTGGAATTGAGGGTGAATATAAACCAAGTAAAATCAAAGTAGAAGGACCTGAAGCAGAGGCTGGAGTTTCAGTCCAATCTCCTGCTATTAAGGGTGATGTCGATCTAGAGTCTCCTGAGATAAAGGTGAAAGGCAGTAAACCAAAGACTAAATTTGGATCATGCTTTGGAAAACCCAAGAGTGGAAAACTGGAAGGGGAATACAAGCCAGGAAGAGTTGATGTAGAAGCTCCTGAAGTGAGTGCAGGAGCCAGCGTCAAGCGTCCTGACATTGAAGGTGAAATTGATATTGAATCGCCTGAAGTAGAAGTGAAGGGTAAAAAGGTTTCTGGAAAGCCAAAAGCCAAACTAGGATCATGCTTTGGCAAACCCAAAGAACCCAAAGTTAAAGGAGAAATAGA
The DNA here is from genome assembly GCF_042767895.1 of Penaeus vannamei. Lineage (NCBI taxonomy): Eukaryota > Metazoa > Arthropoda > Malacostraca > Decapoda > Penaeidae > Penaeus > Penaeus vannamei. The sequence goes on from NC_091552.1 coordinate 38,380,414, forward strand.
CATTGAAGGTCCAAGAGTAGAAGGTGAAGTGCCTACTGGAAAAGCTGAAGTAGATGTCAAGGGTCCTGAGATGAAAGTGAAGAATAAGAAGGTAAAAGGAAAATCTGCTCCACTATGTGCTTCATGCATTGGAAAGGCATCACCTCCAGATGTAGATATAGATGCTGATGTAGAACCAGGAAGCATCAAGATTCGTCCCGAAAAACCAAGCATGGGAGGTAAAATATCAGTGGAAGGTCCAAGTATTGATGTTGAACCATCAGTAAAAGTAAAGGGACCTTCAATGCCAGAAGTACCAGAATTGAAAGGTCATTTGGATGTGGATGCAGATCTACCTGATTTTGAACCTTCCATAAAAATCAAAGGTGATATTCCAGATATCCCAAAAGTAGAAGCTGAAATAGGAGGGAAAGCAGATATTCCAGAAATTGAAATCAAGGGTAATGTGCCAGCACTTCCAAAGATAGAGGCAAGTGTGGATGCACCTGAATTGAAAGTGGAAGGAGAGTTACCAAAACTGAAAACCGAAGGTGACATTGACATTGGAATAAATGTTCCAAGTATTTCAGGAGACATTAAGGGAATAAATATTGAAACACCTGAGTTCCCAAGTGGTAAAATTGAAGGAGATATTAAAGGTGACTTACCAAGCATTGATATTCCAAAAGCTGAAGTGTCACTACCAGCAGGCCCTGAATTACCAAGTGCAGAAATCAAGGGAGAATTGAAAGGTCCAGAGATCTCGGGATCAGCTCAACTACCAAAGGCTGAACTAAAGACAAAGAAAGCCAAACTTGGTCCATGTGCTTGTTTAGGCAAATCAGGCAAAATTGGCAAAGAAGAACCATACATGGCAGCAGAAGCTGGAGGAAAAGTAAGTGGAGAAGTTGAAGGCGTGGATGTGAGCGTAGAAGGACCCAAAGGTAGTGTTGGAGTAGATGTTGAATCTCCTGAGATAAAGGGTAAGAAAGTAAAGGCTTCAGGTAAGCCTAAAATGTCATTAGGATCTTGCTTTGGGAAAGCAAAACCACCTAGTGCCCGTGGTGATATATCAGCTGATGCTGGTGTTGAAGGAACCATTTCTGCAGAGCCACACATCAAAGTTGAAGGAGCAGGAATTGCAGGTCCTAGTGCAGATATTACCCTTCCTGAAGGAAAGGTTGAAGCTGATATTGAATCCCCAGAAGTTAAAGTGAAAGGAGGAAAAGTATCAGGCAAACCGAAGATGAAATTTGGACCATGTTTCGGCAAAGGAAAAGATGTAGACGTAGAAGGCGAATACAAACTAGGTAAAGTAGAAGTTAAAGGTCCATCTGTCAGCGGTGAAGTTGGTGCTGCCTCTCCTGAAATGAGTGGAGATATTAGTGTTGAATCACCTGAAGCCAAAATCAAAGGAGAAAAGCCCAAATCCAAACTAGGATCCTGCTTTGGAAAACCCAAAGGGCCAAAGGTGGAAGGTGAATATCATCCAGCTAAAATAGATGTTAAAGGCCCAGAAGTTAGTGGTGAAGTAAGTGTTCCTTCAGCTGAGGTCACAGGTGAAGTAAGTGTCCCATCAGCTGAGGTCACAGGTGATATTAATGTTGAGTCTCCAGACATGAAAGTTAAGGCAGGAAAACCAAAAGCAAAGTTAGGATCCTGTTTCGGTAAGCCTAAAGGAGCTGGAATTGAGGGTGAATATAAACCGGAGAAAATTGATGCTGAAAGACCTAAGGCAGGAGCCGAGGTTTCAGTCAGGGCCCCAGAAGTAGAGGGTCATATTGATGTAGACTCTCCAGATATAAAGATAAAAAGAGGAAAACCAAAGTCGAGATTGGGACCCTGCTTTGGAAAGGCAAAGGGTGAAGTAGACGGTGAATATAAACCAGGAAGTCTTTCTGTAAAGAGTCCTGATGTTGGTGTAGGAGCACGTGTACCGAGCCCTGATATTAGTGCAGAAGCAAGTGTGCAACGTCCTGATGTTGAAGCAGGAGTAAGTGTGAAAAGTCCTGATATTGAAGGTGAAATTGATATCGAATCACCTAAAGTGGAAGTTAAAGGTAAAAAGGTATCTGGAAAGCCTAAAGTCAACTTGGGATCTTGCTTTGGTAAACCCAAGGAACCAAAGATCAAAGAAGTGGATCTTGAAGTCCCAGGAGCACAAATACGAGGCGAAGTACCTGAAGCAATAGGGGACATAGAAATGAAGATCGATGAGCCAGATTTTGAACCCTCCCTGGAAATCAAGGGTGATATTCCTGATATACCAAAAGTTCAGGCAGAAATCGGTGGCAGAGCAGATATACCAGAAATTGAAATGAAGAGGAATGTTCCAAAGCTTCCTGAAGTTAAAGCTAGTATTGGTTCGCCTGAATTGAATATAAAAGGGGAAATGCCGAAATTGAAGACAAAGGGGGATGCTGATGTTGAAGTAAGTGCTCCAAGTATTTCAGGAGATATTAAGGGGGATCTTCCCAAAGTTGAGGTCACTGTACCATCCGGCCCTACATTGCCAAGTGCAGAAATTAAAGGGGAGGTCAAGAGCCCAGTTTTATCAGGTTCAGGAGAGATACCAAAGACTGAACTAAAGACAAAGAAAGCAAAACTTGGTCCCTGTGCTTGCTTGGGCAAACCAGGCAAAGAAGAGCCATATATGGCAGCAGAGGTTGGAGGGAAAGTTAGTGGAGAAGTTGAAAGCATAGATGCAGGCCTTGAAAGACCAAAAGGTAGTATTGCAGTTGAGGTCGATTCTCCTGAAATTAAGAACAAAAAGGTTAAGGCCTCAGGAAAGCCTAAGATGTCATTTGGATCTTGCTTTGGTAAAGGAAAGCCTCCTAGTGTTAGTGGAGAAATTTCAAGTGGTCTTGATGTAGATGTAAAGCCAGATCAACCTGACTTTAACATCTCTGCTGAGGCTCCAGTTCCACCTATGCGAAAGGGAAAGAAATTCAAGGTCAAGTCTCCAGATGTTGACATGAATATTGGAAGCATAGATATAAATGCAGATGTTCCTGAAGTTGGAATAGATGCTTCTGGTATTGGAATAAAGACTAGTGGATCAGATATCAATGGTAGTCTTGAAATCCCAGACTTTGAAGGCCGTATTAAAAGCCCACATGTAAAGGGTAGCGTTGAAATTCCAGAAGTTAAAGGCAAGATCGGTATGCCTGAAATAAAGGGTAGGGGTGAAATCCAAGGAACTGTGCCTGATATCAAAGCTAATACTGAGGTTGCAGGATTTAGTGGCAGAATTAGCATGCCAGAAATGAATGGAAATGTTGACATTCCAGGCTTTGGAAGCAAAATTGGTATGCCAGATCTCGATGGTAGAGCAGATATTCAAGGGTTTAGAGGCAAGGTTGACATGCCAGAAATCCCAGTCTTTGGCGCCAAGGTAGACATGCCAGATATCAAAGGCAAAGCTGAGTTACCAGGCTTTGGAGGAAAAGTTGACATGCCAGAAATTAAGGGCAGTGTTGGACTTCCAGGCTTTGAAGGCAGGATAGACATGCCAGAGATGAAGGGCAAGGTTGACAAGCCAGAAATCAAGGGCAGTGCTGAGATCCCAGGCTTTGGAGGAAAGGTTGACATGCCAGAGATAAAGGGCAGTGTTGGACTTCCAGGCTTTGGAGGCAATGTTGACATGCCAGGCTTTGAAGGAAAGGTTGACATGCCAGGCTTTGGAGGAAAGGTTGACATGCCAGAGATGAAGGGCAAGATTGACATGCCCGAAATCAAGGGCAGTGCTGAGGTCCCAGGCTTTGGAGGAAAGGTTGACATGCCAGGCTTTGGAGGAAAGGTTGACATGCCAGGCTTTGGAGGAAAGGTTGACATGCCAGGCTTTGGAGGAAAGGTTGACATGCCAGGCTTTGAAGGAAAGGTTGACATGCCAGAGATGAAGGGCAAGGTTGACATGCCAGGCTTTGGAGGAAAGGTTGACATGCCAGAGATGAAGGGCAAGGTTGACATGCCAGGCTTTGAAGGAAAGGTTGACATGCCAGGCTTTGGAGGAAAGGTTGACATGCCAGGCTTTGAAGGAAAGGTTGACATGCCAGAGATGAAGGGGAAGATTGACATGCCTGAAATCAAGGGCAATGTTGGAATCCCAGGCTTTGGAGGAAAGGTTGACATGCCAGAGATGAAGGGCAATGTTGACATGCCAGGCTTTGAAGGAAAGGTTGACATGCCAGGCTTTGGAGGAAAGGTTGACATGCCAGGCTTTGGAGGAAAGGTTGACATGCCAGAGATGAAGGGCAAGGTTGACATGCCAGGCTTTGGAGGAAAGGTTGACATGCCAGAGATGAAGGGCAAGATTGACATGCCCGAAATCAAGGGCAGTGTTGGAATCCCAGGCTTTGGAGGAAAGGTTGACATGCCAGAGATGAAGGGCAAGGTTGACATGCCAGGCTTTGGAGGAAAGGTTGACATGCCAGGCTTTGAAGGAAAGGTTGACATGCCAGGCTTTGGAGGAAAGGTTGACATGCCAGAGATGAAGGGCAAGATTGACATGCCTGAAATCAAGGGCAATGTTGGACTTCCAGGCTTTGGAGGAAAGGTTGACATGCCAGAGATGAAGGGCAAGGTTGACATGCCAGGCTTTGGAGGAAAGGTTGACATGCCAGAAATCAAGGGCAAGGCTGACATGCCAGAAATCAAGGGCAAGGTTGACATGCCAGGCTTTGAAGGAAAGGTTGACATGCCAGAAATCAAGGGCAAGATTGACATGCCTGAAATCAAGGGCAATGTTGGAATCCCTGGCTTTGAAGGAAAGGTTGACATGCCAGGCTTTGGAGGAAAGGTTGACATGCCAGAGATGAAGGGCAAGGTTGACATGCCAGGCTTTGGAGGAAAGGTTGACATGCCAGAGATGAAGGGCAAGGTTGACATGCCAGGCTTTGGAGGAAAAGTTGACATGCCAGAGATGAAGGGCAAGATTGACATGCCTGAAATCAAGGGCAATGTTGGAATCCCAGGCTTTGGAGGAAAGGTTGACATGCCAGAGATGAAGGGCAAGGTTGACATGCCGGGCTTTGAAGGAAAGGTTGACATGCCAGGCTTTGGAGGAAAAGTTGACATGCCAGAGATGAAGGGCAAGATTGACATGCCTGAAATCAAGGGCAATGTTGGAATCCCAGGCTTTGGAGGAAAGGTTGACATGCCAGAGATGAAGGGCAAGATTGACATGCCTGAAATCAAGGGCAATGTTGGAATCCCAGGCTTTGGAGGAAAGGTTGACATGCCAGAGATGAAGGGCAAGGTTGACATGCCTGGCTTTGAAGGAAAGGTTGACATGCCAGGCTTTGGAGGAAAAGTTGGCATGCCAGAGATGAAGGGCAAGGTTGACATGCCAGGCTTTGGAGGAAAGGTTGACATGCCAGAGATGAAGGGCAAGATTGACATGCCTGAAATCAAGGGCAATGTTGGACTTCCAGGCTTTGGAGGAAAGGTTGACATGCCAGAGATGAAGGGCAAGGTTGACATGCCTGGCTTTGGAGGAAAGGTTGACATGCCAGAGATGAAGGGCAAGGTTGACATGCCGGGCTTTGAAGGAAAGGTTGACATGCCAGGCTTTGAAGGAAAGGTTGACATGCCAGAGATGAAGGGCAAGATTGACATGCCTGAAATCAAGGGCAATGTTGGACTTCCAGGCTTTGGAGGAAAGGTTGACATGCCAGAGATGAAGGGCAAGATTGACATGCCTGAAATCAAGGGCAATGTTGGAATCCCAGGCTTTGGAGGAAAGGTTGACATGCCAGAGATGAAGGGCAAGGTTGACATGCCTGGCTTTGAAGGAAAGGTTGACATGCCAGGCTTTGGAGGAAAAGTTGGCATGCCAGAGATGAAGGGCAAGGTTGACATGCCAGGCTTTGGAGGAAAGGTTGACATGCCAGAGATGAAGGGCAAGATTGACATGCCTGAAGTCAAGGGCAATGTTGGAATCCCAGGCTTTGGAGGAAAGGTTGACATGCCAGAGATGAAGGGCAAGGTTGACACGCCTGGCTTTGAAGGAAAGGTTGACATGCCAGGCTTTGGAGGAAAAGTTGACATGCCAGAGATGAAGGGCAAGATTGACATGCCTGAAATCAAGGGCGATGTTGGAATCCCAGGCTTTGGAGGAAAGGTTGACATGCCAGGCTTTGAAGGAAAGGTTGACATGCCAGGCTTTGGAGGAAAGGTTGACATGCCAGGCTTTGAAGGAAAGGTTGACATGCCAGAGATGAAGGGCAAGATTGACATGCCCGAAATCAAGGGCAATGTTGGAATCCCAGGCTTTGGAGGAAAGGTTGACATGCCAGAGATGAAGGGCAAGGTTGACATGCCTGAAATCAAGGGCAATGTTGGAATCCCAGGCTTTGGAGGAAAGGTTGACATGCCAGAGATGAAGGGCAAGGTTGACATGCCTGGCTTTGAAGGAAAGGTTGACATGCCAGGCTTTGGAGGAAAGGTTGACATGCCTGGCTTTGAAGGAAAGGTTGACATGCCAGAGATGAAGGGCAAGATTGACATGCCTGAAGTCAAGGGCAATGTTGGAATCCCAGGCTTTGGAGGAAAGGTTGACATGCCAGAGATGAAGGGCAAGATTGACATGCCTGAAATCAAGGGCAATGTTGGAATCCCAGGCTTTGGAGGAAAGGTTGACATGCCAGAGATGAAGGGCAAGGTTGACATGCCTGGCTTTGAAGGAAAGGTTGACATGCCAGGCTTTGGAGGAAAGGTTGACATGCCTGGCTTTGAAGGAAAGGTTGACATGCCAGAGATGAAGGGCAAGATTGACATGCCTGAAGTCAAGGGCAATGTTGGAATCCCAGGCTTTGGAGGAAAGGTTGACATGCCAGAGATGAAGGGCAAGATTGACATGCCTGAAGTCAAGGGCAATGTTGGAATCCCAGGCTTTGGAGGAAAGGTTGACATGCCAGAGATGAAGGGCAAGGTTGACATGCCAGGCTTTGAAGGAAAGGTTGACATGCCAGGCTTTGGAGGAAAGGTTGACATGCCAGAGATGAAGGGCAAGGTTGACATGCCAGGCTTTGGAGGAAAGGTTGACATGCCAGAGATGAAGGGCAAGATTGACATGCCTGAAATCAAGGGCAATGTTGGAATCCCAGGCTTTGGAGGAAAGGTTGACATGCCAGAGATGAAAGGCAAGATTGACATGCCCGAAATCAAGGGCAATGTTGGAATCCCAGGCTTTGGAGGAAAGGTTGACATGCCAGGCTTTGAAGGAAAGGTTGACATGCCAGAGATGAAGGGCAAGATTGACATGCCTGAAATCAAGGGCAAGGTTGACATGCCAGGCTTTGAAGGAAAGGTTGACATGCCAGGCTTTGGAGGAAAAGTTGACATGCCAGGCTTTGGAGGAAAGGTTGACATGCCAGAGATGAAGGGCAAGATTGACATGCCTGAAATCAAGGGCAATGTTGGACTTCCAGGCTTTGGAGGAAAGGTTGACATGCCAGAGATGAAGGGCAAGATTGACATGCCTGAAATCAAGGGCAATGTTGGAATCCCAGGCTTTGGAGGAAAGGTTGACATGCCAGAGATGAAGGGCAAGGTTGACACGCCTGGCTTTGAAGGAAAGGTTGACATGCCAGGCTTTGGAGGAAAAGTTGACATGCCAGAGATGAAGGGCAAGATTGACATGCCTGAAATCAAGGGCAATGTTGGACTTCCAGGCTTTGGAGGAAAGGTTGACATGCCAGAGATGAAGGGCAAGGTTGACATGCCAGAGATGAAGAGCAAGGTTCACATGCCGGGCTTTGAAGGAAAGGTTGACATGCCAGGCTTTGGAGGGAAAGTTGACATGCCAGAGATGAAGGGCAAGATTGACATGCCAGGCTTTGGAGGAAAGGTTGACATGCCAGAGATGAAGGGCAAGATTGACATGCCAGGCTTTGGAGGAAAGGTTGACATGCCAGAGATGAAGGGCAAGGTTGACATGCCAGAGATGAAGGGCAAGGTTGACATGCCTGGCTTTGAAGGAAAGGTTGACATGCCAGGCTTTGGAGGAAAAGTTGACATGCCAGAGATGAAGGGCAAGATTGACATGCCTGAAATCAAGGGCAATGTTGGAATCCCAGGCTTTGGAGGAAAGGTTGACATGCCAGAGATGAAGGGCAAGGTTGACATGCCAGGCTTTGAAGGAAAGGTTGACATGCCAGGCTTTGGAGGGAAAGTTGACATGCCAGAGATGAAGGGCAAGATTGACATGCCTGAAATCAAGGGCAATGTTGGAATCCCAGGCTTTGGAGGAAAGGTTGACATGCCAGAGATGAAGGGCAAGATTGACATGCCTGAAATCAAGGGCAATGTTGGAATCCCAGGCTTTGGAGGAAAGGTTGACATGCCAGAGATGAAGGGCAAGGTTGACATGCCAGGCTTTGAAGGAAAGGTTGACATGCCAGGCTTTGGAGGGAAAGTTGACATGCCAGAGATGAAGGGCAAGATTGACATGCCTGAAATCAAGGGCAATGTTGGAATCCCAGGCTTTGGAGGAAAGGTTGACATGCCAGAGATGAAGGGCAAGGTTGACATGCCAGGCTTTGAAGGAAAGGTTGACATGCCAGGCTTTGGAGGGAAAGTTGACATGCCAGAGATGAAGGGCAAGATTGACATGCCTGAAATCAAGGGCAATGTTGGAATCCCAGGCTTTGGAGGAAAGGTTGACATGCCAGAGATGAAGGGCAAGATTGACATGCCTGAAATCAAGGGCAATGTTGGAATCCCAGGCTTTGGAGGAAAGGTTGACATGCCAGAGATGAAGGGCAAGGTTGACATGCCAGGCTTTGAAGGAAAGGTTGACATGCCAGGCTTTGAAGGAAAGGTTGACATGCCAGGCTTTGGAGGAAAGGTTGACATGCCAGAGATGAAGGGCAAGGTTGACATGCCAGGCTTTGGAGGAAAGGTTGACATGCCAGAGATGAAGGGCAAGATTGACATGCCAGAAATCAAGGGCAAGGTTGACATGCCAGAGATGAAGGGCAAGGTTGACATGCCTGAAATTAAGGGCAATGTTGGAATCCCAGGCTTTGGAGGAAAGGTTGACATGCCAGGCTTTGAAGGAAAGGTTGACATGCCAGGCTTTGGAGGAAAGGTTGACATGCCAGATATGAAGGGCAAGATTGACATGCCTGAAATTAAGGGCAATGTTGGAATCCCAGGCTTTGGAGGAAAGGTTGACATGCCAGGCTTTGAAGGAAAGGTTGACATGCCAGGCTTTGGAGGAAAGGTTGACATGCCAGAGATGAAGGGCAAGGTTGACATGCCAGAGATGAAGGGCAAGGTTGACATGCCTGAAATTAAGGGCAATGTTGGAATCCCAGGCTTTGGAGGAAAGGTTGACATGCCAGGCTTTGGAGGAAAGGTTGACATGCCAGAGATGAAGGGCAAGGTTGGCATGCCAGGCTTTGGAGGAAAAGTTGACATGCCAGAGATGAAGGGCAAGGTTGACATGCCCGAAATCAAGGGCAAGGTTGACATGCCTGGCTTTGAAGGAAAGGTTGACATGCCAGGCTTTGGAGGAAAGGTCGACATGCCAACCTTTGGAGGAAAGGTTGACATGCCAGAGATGAAGGGCAAGATTGACATGCCTGAAATCAAGGGCAATGTTGGAATCCCAGGCTTTGGAGGAGAGGTTGACATCCCAGAGATGAAGGGCAAGGTTGACATGCCAGAAATCGAGGGCAAGGTTGACATGCCAGAAATCAAGGGCAAGGTTGACATGCCAGAAATCAAGGGCAAGATTGACATGCCAGAAATCAAGGGCAAGATTGACATGCCAGAAATCAAGGGCAGTGCCAAAGCCCCTGGTTTTGAAGGCAGAATTGACAAGCCACAAGTTAAAGGAAAAGCGAAAACTTCAGGCTTTGGAGGGAAAATTGACATGCCAGAAACGAAGGGTAAAGTAGAGATAACAGGTTTTGGAGAAAAGGGAGACATGCCAGATATCCGAGGTACAGGGCCTAAAGTTGATATGCCAGTAAGTGAAGGGAAGGTAGAAATCCAAGGCTTTGGAGGCAAGGTAAGCATGCCTGAATTAAAGGGTAAAGCAGAAATCACATCTACTGAAATTACGACTGACTTACCAGTAGTTAAAGGCAAGACAAAATCCAGAGGAAAGGGTAACTTGCCAAAGGGCAAGGGCATTGCAGAAATCTCGAGCATAGAAGGTGAAGTTGACATGCCATCAGTAAAAGGAAATCTTAAAACTCCTGGCTTTGAGGGCAAGGTTGACTTACCTAAAGGCAAAGGCAAGGCAGTGAAGGCTGAAATCCTAGAGAAGGCAAGTGTTGATCTCCCGGTAGCTGAAGGCAAAATAAAAATGAAGGCTGAAATTCCAAATGTCAAAACTGGAGCTCTAGAAGATACTGCAAACCTAGAAGGGGTTAAAATTAAATCCAAAGTATCTGACAAAATTACGAAAACAGAAACTGTAACTGTAGATCCAGAGATCAGAGTTCCACCTTTGGTTACAGGTAATGGAGATTTGAGTAAAGTTTCTTCATCTGTATCTACTGTGGTTACTACTGACATACCTCTTACAAAATCCAAGAAAAAGAGGAACAGAGCAAATAGAAAGAAAAAGGCTAATTCTATGTCTGAGGAAGAACTGGAGAAAGACAAAGACCAAACAGAAGCACAAATACCATCTCAGCCAGGTCAACAACAGACAAGTGTATCGGTATTACCAAAGCTTTCGGGAACTGCTGCAGTAAGTACGAGTCTACCAGCAGGTAAACATGAAACCGTAGCCTATACAGTCACTGGTCCAGATAGAACTGTAGGAGACACTATGGTTGAGGAATACCATAGCCAACATCCTGTTTCTAGCACATTGGTTGTGTCTACTGGGGAACCTACAGTTGTTTCCTCATCAACTGGAGTAAAGCTTGTTAGCACTAAGGTAAGTGGTGAAGGGGAATTGAGGGGAAACATTCCAGAAGTATCGGTAAGACCAGGCGCCGCTCCTATTGGCTGGGTCATACCGCCACAGACCTCTCTTAGTACAATTAGCCATAAGGTCGTTGTGGGAGATAGTGATCAGTTTAGTCAAGAATTTGTAGTTCCTCACACTCAAAGTATTACAGTACTGCCTCAAAGTCAAACTGAACAATCACAGGTTATGATATCACGCCCAGCAGAAATTCATGATGTAAGCAGAGAATACACAATATCGACAGAGGCTCAAAGAGCAGATGATGTTGAATCTTATATCAAGGGTAAATTAGGGCCATTTAGAATAACACCTGACAGAACATTAAGTGAATGTAAGACAGAAGTACAGATCATAAGGGAACCTTTCCACATATCACCAGACAGGGCAGAGCAACACCAAATACATCTCTCTCCAGACACAACAGGGGAGTGGTCTGTAGGTCCATATTCCTATCAAGTTAGAATGGAAACAGATTCTGAAGGAAAACTCATTTCAGCACCTCAGTTGACTGAGTTACAGAGCAAGGAAGATGGAGATTCCAGAGGCTCTAAGCAATCTCGTAATGTCTTTGTAACTGAAGATGCTGGTGGGAGAGTAATAGTTCATAGAAGAATAGAATCTCAGACACTGACTTCTGACCAGGATGCTGAGCCATCAGGTCACCGAACCCAGATTGTGAGACAAGACCCAGAATCATCAGTTGTGACAAGAACTGAGTGGCCAGAGAGCGTCACCACCCATAGAACTGTTCGAATTAGAAAAATCAAACGGGTTAGGGTAGGCGATGGTCCTGAAGAAACAACCGTTGAAACTGAGTATGAAGGTGATCCTGATACATTAAATCTTGAGTCAGTGGAGGGCTTACAGTCTGGGTTGACACACCTGCTACCTGACACTTCCGGAGAGTCATCTCTACTCCGCTTTGGCCTTGGCCAAAGGGAGAACCCGGAAAACACACAAACAGTTACAACTACTGTCAGAAGAGTACCGGCTGATTTAAGCCATTTCATGCAAGAGGGTTATGACGAAAACCTCGAAAATATTCTTGGTTCGACGACGACGACGACAACGACAAGGACTGTGCGGAAAGTCAAGGTCATAAGAAGAGACGAAGATGGCAACATAGTGGAGTTCGAAGACGAGGGGGGCGAAATCTCGTCACTGCCACCAGCGTTGACCTCCGAAGACGT
>NC_091552.1:38398684-38408684 GCF_042767895.1 Penaeus vannamei
TCATCTGCTTATCCATTTATATGCGTATATCCATTCGTCAGGTCATGTCTATTAAACTACTTATCCATTTAATTTCATGTTTATTAAACTACTTATCCATTTCATTTTATGTCTATTAAACTACGTATCCATTTATTTATCCATCTACTCGTCAATTCATGTTTATTCATTTGCTTACCTATCAATTTATCTATCAGTACGTCAAAATAACTTTATTCATCTATTTATCCATCTATCTATTTATCCACCAATTCATGTTTATTCATCCACATATCCCTTCATAACACCTCTCTAGCAATCCCATTCTATTCCACAAATATTACTCCTAAACCAAAGACAACCAGAACGTATAGAAAAAACAACAACGAAGCGAAACAAAACAAAACAATGGAAACACAACAACAACAAACAAACAACGAAGGGAAAGAGAGAGGGAGAGAGAGAGAGAGAGAGAGAGAGAGAGAGAGAGAGAGAGAGAGAGAGAGAGAGAGAGAGAGAGAGAGAGAGAGAGAGGGAGAGAGAGAAAGCAGGAAAAAAAACAGAATACGTAAAGAAGAGCAGCCAAAGGGCAATTAGCCAAGGCAAGAGTCCCATATAAGAGACGTTAAAGGTACAGTAAAGCCGGGTTATGGAGACGAGTATAATTAAGCAGCTCTCGGGCGGAACAATAAACATGATATTACGTTAAAGAGTCAGTAAGTGAGAGAGAGAGGGAGAGGGAGAGGGAAGGAGAGAGATGGAGAGAGAGGGAGGGAGAGGGAGAGGGAGAGGGAGAGGGAGAGAGAGAGAGAGAGAGGGAGGGAGAGAGAGAGAGAGAGAAGAGAGAGAGAGAGAGAGAGAGAGAGAGAGAGAGAGAGAGAGAGAGAGAGAGAGAGAGAGAGAGAGAGAGAGAGAGAGAGAGAGAGAGGGAGAGAGAGAGAGAGAGGAATAGGGAGAGGGAGAGAGAGAGAGAGGGAGAGAGAGAGAACGAGATAGAGAGAGAGAGACAGAGACAGAGACAGAGGGAGAGAGAGAGAGAGAGAGAGAGAGAGAGAGAGAGAGAAGCAAAGAAAAAAAAAACAAAGCACAGGAGAAACAAACACACAATCATACAAGTAGACCCACCAACATAGAGAAAAAAAAAACAAAAACAACAACACCATCAACCACAAAAAACAATCACCGCCACAATAACAGAATCACACGAAGATCCCCAAGACCCATTCACAATATCGCCGACACCCGGTCCACAGAAAACGGGAAACTGATGACGCCGACCTGGTGATAATGGGGTCGCGATGTCTATTTGATGCTCCGCTGATGACGAATTATCGCCGATGACTGTGATTAGGATCAGAGAGTCGTCGCCCGAGAGGTCAAAGTCGTCATTTGGAAAGACTCCCGAAACAACATCAATAACAACAACAACTGCGAATGATCTCGTTGACGGAGGCTTGATGATAAAGTTGATAATGACTCTTTCTCCTTCTTCTCCCTTCCCTTCTCTCTCTCTCCTTTACTCATTGACCCCTTATCCTACCCCCCCCTTTCCCCCTCCCCCCCGACACCTATCCACTACTTAACCAAAAAGGGTCAGATTATGAGGTGGGGGGGGGGTAAGGGAAGAGGGGAGGAGGAGGAAAGAAGGAGGGGTAGACAGAGGGGTAAGGGGGATGGAGAGGGGAAGGGGATGGAGTTGGTGAGAGGAGAAAAGGGAAGAGGAGAAGAGTAGAATAGAAGAGGGGGGGAAGGGGATAAATACAATTAATGCGATTATTATATATAAAAAAGGGATTATTTCGACGTTACAGGTAAGATTAGCAAGTCGATTTGTATTAAACGCGCGTGGCTATGATGATCATTATGAAACAATTATGATGTGGGATTAAAACAAGCCACGAAATTCAGGTACACATTATGCGTTATATCGTATATTATATCGTAAAAGGTGACTACTGATAATGGCAATAACGAATGATTAAGATCGCAGTGTCATTAAAGAGCATTCAGTTGTGAAAGTAATAACGGGGAAGAAAAGGACGAAAGCGGATCATCTAATGTGAGGCATTTTCACTCTCTCCTTGTTCCTCTTTCTGTCTTTCTTTGGTCCCTTATCCTTTTTTTTCGCTCTTTACTTCTCTGCCTAGATCTGCCGCTATCTGTCTCTTTTTTTTGCTTCTGTCTCTCTTTCTCTTTGTTTATCTATTACTTTCTCTATCTCTCTCTCTCTCTCCCAAACTCCCTCTCTCTATATATATTCCTCTCCCTCTCTTTCTATCCGTTTCCCTCTTTCTCTACCCCTCTCCCTTTCTCTCTATCCCTCTCCCTCTCTCTCTATCCTTCTCCCTCTCTCTCATCCCTCTCCTCTCTCTCTATCCCTCTCCCTCTCTCTCTCTATCCCTCTCCCTCTTTCTCCCTCTATCCCTCTCCCTCTCTCTATCCCTCTCCCTCCCTCTCTCTCTTGCTCCCCCCTCTTTCACCCATTCTCCCTCTCTCAATCAATCAATCAACCTCTGCTTGCAGGGCACAAAGCCGGCGCCCGACCCCGTGTTGCACTTCAACACCGCTTGCAACACAGGCCAATAACACGCATATATAAAACGGCGCTATGAAGATATATATTTAACTTCCTATGACAATTACAAAACTCTGCGGACGGTGCACATACAGCGGCCAGATTGCATGTTGTTGGCGCGGGTACAGTGGCGGATGTGGCTGTACAACACGCTGAATTACAGGCAGTGCCACATATTCGCATGACTTTACTTGTAATGAAAAAGGGGGGAAAAGGGGGAAGTGTTGGGGGGAAAAAAGGATATGAGATGGATGGAGAGAAAGGTGGGAAATAGAGGTAGGGATAGAGAGAGGTCGATCGGAGAGAGAGAGAGATTGGAAAATAGAAAGAGAGAGAGCGAAGTAGAAAGAGATTGGCAATGCAAGAAAGAAAGAAAAAAATACGGCGAAAAGATATCGACGTATATGCAACACAAACACATACATACACATACATGGGACCTACACCCATCCATCCATCAAAACACCCACCCTCCCACCCGCCCACTCACCCACCCACCCGCCCACTCACCCATCCACACAAAACCCACCCGACAACACCCAGAACAATCACCACCAGAAACAGCAACCAATCCCCACCGAAACAGCCCATCCGCCTCGGCCCTCGACACAAGCGGGTATCAATCAACCTAATCCATCAAAATTGCAAACTTCGACAATCGTGAAATGACTTTCGACGGACGGAATCGTAGCGGGCCGAGGCGAGGGGCATGCGGGCCGTGACGAACAGGGAGTGGGGAGGAAGAGGGAAGAGGAGGGGGGAGAGGGGGAGAGGGGAGAGGAGGAGGGGGACAGGGGACATGCGACAACAACGGCTCATGTGAAGAATTCGTGTGGAGATTCATGGTTTTGATGATGATGATGGTGATGACAAAATTGATAATAATAAAATAATAACAACAATAACAATCACCATCATAACAATAATGATAATACCAATTAAGAATGGCAACAACAAAACACACCAACTACTCATTACCAAATTATAAAAAAAAAAAAAATTAAAGCGAAGATAAACCACGAACGAAACCGACCCAAGAAGAAAAACAACGAAGACGAAGAGAGAGAAAAAAAGAAGAAAACAAATGAAAAAAGAGCAAGAGTCGGGCGTCTAATTCCACCACACAAATTCCCTCGCGCAAAAAGGGGGTCTAATCCTTACAGACTGACACTCTTCGATTCTCTTCACTCTAATTGAAAGGTCGAAAAAACAGAACGAAAGAGAGAGAGAGAGAGCGAAAGAGAAAGAAGAAAAAAACAAAAGACAAAAACACAAGAGCCTAATAACAATCAAACTTTAATGATCATTCATTGACGGGGTAATCCAATTTGGCTACAGACGCGGAGAGGGGGAGAGGGGGAGAGGGAGAGGGAAGAGGGAGAGGGAGGAGGAGAGGAGGGAGAGGGAGGGGAGTGGAGGAGAGAGGAGGGAGGAGGGAGAAGGAGGAGGAGGAGAGAGAGAGAGAGAGAGAGAGAGAGAGAGAGAGAGAGAGAGAGAGAGAGAGAGAGAGAGAGAGAGAGAGAGAGAGAGAGAGAGAAAGAGAAAGAGATACTAGAAGAGCGAAAGACAAGAGGAAGGCGTCTGATCCGACAAAAGGAAACGTTGAAACACCAGTTTGCTCAAATGGCGCTGGTCGGTGGCGGGTGGGGGAGGAGGAGGGGAAGGAGGAGAAGGAGGAATGAGAGAGAGGGAGGAGAAAAAAGGAGGAGGAGGTGGAGTAGGAGGAGAAAAAGGAGGACGAAGAGGAGGAGAAAGAGAAAAAGAAGAAAGAGGAGGGGGAAGAAGAATAAGAAATAGAAGGAGAAGAAGAGGAGGGAGGAAAGGAAGCGGAAGGAGCAAGAAGAAGTGGAGGGAGGGGGAGGAGAGGAGGAGAAGTAAAAGAAAGAATAAAAGAGGAGAAGGGGGAGGAATTGGAGGGAGGAGAGGAGGAAAGAAGGCTAGATGAAAAGAAAGAGATGGAGGCAGGAGGAGGAGGAGAAGTAAAAGGAAAAAAGAAAGAGGAGGAGGAAGAGAATTGGAGGAAGACGAGAAGAAGGCAAAGGAAGAAGAAGAAGTGGATGAGATGTAGGAAGAAAAGAGAAGACGAAGAAGAGGAGGAGGAGCAGGAGAAAGAGAAGGGGGAAGAACGGGGTAAGGTCGAGAAATAGGAGGAAGGAGGATCACCGTAAACTGAGGTTGAAACGGTATAGGGTGGGAATGAGATGGCGGCCAGAGTGGATGAGATTCGTGGTCGGGGCGGGATGTAGCTGTGACATGGCGAAGGGGGGGAGGGAAGGGAGAGGGGGCAGAGAGAGAGAGAGAGAGAGAGAGAGAGAGAGAGAGAGAGAGAGAGAGAGAGAGAGGGAGAGAGAAAGACGGGAAGAGAGAGAGAGAAGAGGGAGAGGGAGGGAGAGGGAGAGAGGGAGAGGAGAGGGAGGGAGAGGGAGAGAGGAGAGAGAGAGAGAGAGAGAGAGAGAGAGAGAGAGAGAGAGAGAGAGAGAGAGAGAGAGAGAGAGAGAGAGGAAGAGGGAGAGGGAGAGGGAGAGGGAGGGAGGGAGGGAGGAGAGAGAGAGAGAGAGAGAGAGAGAGAGAGAGAGAGAGAGAGAGAGAGAGAGAGAGAGAGAGGGAAATACATCCGTCTGTCTTTCTGACTAGCGAACTCTTCCTTTCTTTCCTTCTCTTTCTTTATATCTTCCTTTCTCCTGTTCGTGGTCTCTTTCTCCCTCTTTGTATTCTTATATCTCTCTTTCCATCCTTTCTCGCTTTCTCTCCTAAAAAATTTCCATCTGTTTATTTTACCTTTGCCCTCTCTCTTCCTTTTATCTTTTCCTTTTATTCTCTCTCCTCTCCTTTCTCTTCCTATCCCTGTCTTCCTCCCTACCCCCTTTCTCTTCCCCCCTTTCCCTCTTCCGCATCCAACATTCTCCACCTCACCCAACACCATCCACCTTCTCTCCGTCTCTCTGCCTCTAACCGAACGCACACGAAGTAAACATTCATATAAACAAACGCACCGAGACTGAGTGAGGGGCCATACGTAGCACATACGCCAGAGTCGACACACAAGGGTCGGCAAGCACGTTTATTGAGTGGAGGGTCGGAATGACTCAGTAAAGCACCCATATAACCAGTGAGAGACAGGTGCGTTAGGGGGAGAGAGGGAGAGGGAGAGGGAAAGGGAGAGGGAGAGGGAGAGGGAGAGGGAGAGGGAGAGGGAGAGGGAGAGAGAGAGAGAGAGAGAGAGAGAGAGAGAGAGAGAGAGAGAGAGAGAGAGAGGGAGGGAGGGAGGGAGGGAGGGAGGGAGGGAGGGAGGGAGGGAAGGGAGAAGAGGAGAGAGGGAGGAGAGGGAGAGGGAGAGGGAGAGGAGAGGGAGAGGAGAGAGAGGGAGAGGTAGAGAGAGAGAGAGAGAGAGAGAGAGAGAGAGAGAGAGAGAGAGAGAGAGAATGTGTGTGCGTGTGCGTGTGTGCACGAGCGCGTGTGTGCCCAACAGCGGCACTGAGCCCTGTTCAGCGTTGGCATCACTCTATCGATTTCAAACGTTCGCTGTCTTGTCTGAGGCCTCTGCTGAGTCACTGCACGAGGCAAGTCTGAGTATGGTGGGTATGGTGGCCCCGCTGCGTCATCACACGCTGTGGAGCAACGAGAGCTTCTATATTTACACTCGTATATATTGGAGGTTTTATCTGTCTGTCTGTCTGTCTGTCTGCCCGGGTATGTGCGTGTACAGGCAATAAATGAATGTGTCTGAATGTGCAGATATATCCTAGATGCAACGATAAACAAACACAACAGCGGTCGGCCTGCTTCCATCTCGGTGCTTGGGCTTTATTTAGCTTGCATTGTCCATCAGTTACAGGCAACAATTAACATGTTTTCATTTTGTTTCGGACATTCAGCGCTGTGCCGTAACGCATGCCACTGAGAACTGAAGCAGCTGTCAAGTGAGTCTCCCCCGGTTGAGCTGTTGAGCAATAACTGCATAGTAAAGACAACCTGTGACATGAGGTACTATTGTCTGACAACAAGACAACATAGTAGAGTCTATAATGTTATATTCGGGGGGTTCCGCGGCATACAACATGGCTGTAGTACAATTGGATGGTGCCTAACCACATGAACACAATCTAATTGCATTATGTGCCTATGCAACCTCAAACAAAACACATAATATTACCGCGGTTCGCTATATCACAACGAAATGTGAATCTGACACTATAGTCGAAGCATACCCACATGATCCAGCATAGCATAGTGCATTCTACATACCACAGGACACAACCCCGATTCGGTATCGCGGAACAACCCCGTGGAGGAAAGACACAACAGAATTTGGGAAACACAACACAACATGGCCCCAAAGCACAGCGCGCCCTTGCCCCCGAAAAAACGACATGGCACAACATGACACAGCATGACACAGACAGATGGCGGAGGTCTTTCCAGCGTACATTCCTCCATAACATTAAAGTCTGTTGCATGAGAATTATGAGAATTATTCAACGCAAACACACATGTGACAGCTGTTGTTGTTATTGCTTTCATTAATTGGATAACTGCCGAGGTGAGCGCTACTTTAAGACTCATATTCAAATATAATAAAAAAAGATCGTGCATATAATTTCACATTGAACCGAAATACATTGCCTGGATAATCAGGGAGCAACAGGATAATGCCGATGATGATGATAATGGTAAGAATAACAACAACGATAATAAAGGCATAATTGCAACAACGATAATGCCTACGCTAAGGATAATAAAAACTGAAATAACAAAAAAATATAACAACAGAAGCAGTAATGAAGATAACAATGATAAAAATAGCTGTAAGAACGAAGAACCATCAATAATAACGATATGAATAGAAACAGGAACGACGCAATAAAAAAAATGCGACCAAATTAACATCAAAACGACAGTACACTGAACTAAGACTAAAAATATGCTTTCCCAGATCACTCGCGACAAGAACTATTTTGACTGACACGAGACCTTCCACACGCACCAAAGTAGGGACGAAGAGGAAGAGGAAGAAGGGGAAGAGGAGGAAGGAGAAGAAGGGGAAGAAGATGAAGATGAAGAAGAAGGGGAAGAAGAGGAAGAAGAGGAAGAGGAGGAAGGAGAAGAAGGGGAAGAAGATGAAGATGAAGAAAAGGAAGAGGAAGAAGAAGAGGAGGATGAAGAGGAAGAAGAAGAAGGGGAAGAGGAAAACGAAGAAGAAGAAGGGGAAGAGGAGGAAAGCGAAGAAGAAGAAGAAAGGAATGAAGAGAAGAAGAAGGGAATGAAAAGGAAGAAGAAGAAAGGGAATAAGAGGAAGTAGAAAGGTAAAAAGAGGAATATGAAGGGAAAGAAGAGCAAGATGGGGAATAAGAAGAGGAAGAAGAAGAAGGAGACGACGAAGAAAATGTTGATAAAGTTGAATACATAGACAAGGCAAGACCCACCTCCTCTTCTGATATCCCCCTACAAGAACCCCCCCCTCCCCCACGCAAATAAATAAATAAATACACGAATAAAAAGAAATGAACCATTACCCTACGACCCTTATACACCTCCCATCAAATTTATAAACAAACAAAATAAATAAACAAAACGTAAACAAATAACAAACCAGACAAAACACACGGAACGAAATAAAACAAATGACAACAATAACCAGACAAATAAAACACCATACCAGATAACAAAGAGGAATAAAACTAACAAAGAGGAATAAAACTAACAAAGTGGAATAAAACTAACAAAGAGAAATAAAACTAACAAAGAGGAATAAAACTGACAAAGACGAAGAAAACTAACAAAGACGAAGAAAACTAACAAAGACGAATAAAACTAACAATATCGAATAAAACTTAAAAACCCAACCTCACCGCCCGACAAATCGACAGAGGCATTCCTCGATCGATTAAAAATTCCCGCGGATCAAGTCGTGATTAAGAGTCATGCGGGAATGGTTCTACTGGCATGCGTCAAGCTCATGACAGTTTCTTGCCGTTCGCTTGTCCACACGTCTATCTGTTTGCCTTAGGGTGATGACACTTACGGCTGTCATTTCGTGTCATTTGTTAATTAGACTTCCTTTCGAGTCATGCAATATGATCGATATTTTCGTTTTTTGTTTACGTTTATTGTCATAGACAGTGTTATATTTTCTAAGAGAGGGAGAGAGAGGGAGGGAGAGGGAGACAGGGAGAGAGGGAGGGAGAGAGGGAGGGAGGGAGAGGGAGAGAGGGAGAGAGGGAGAGAGGGAGGGAGGGAGGAAGGGAAGGAGCGAGGGAGAGAGATAGAAATAGAGAGATAGAGAGAGAGAGAGAGAGAGAGAGAGGAGAGAGGGAGAGAGAGAGAGGAGAGAGAGAGAGAGAGGGAGGGAGGGAGGGAGAGAGGGAAGAGGGAGGGAGAGGGAGGGAGGGAGGGAGAGAGGGAGAGAGAGAGGGAGAGGGAGAGAGAGAGAGGGAGAGAGAGAGAGAGAGAGAGAGAGAAAGAGAGAGAGAGAGAGAGAGAAAGAAAGAGAGAGAGAGAAAGAAAGAGAAAGAGAAAGAGAAAGAGAAAGCGAAAGAGAAAGAAAGGCACCGATGGACACAGACAGCGGCGGCGAGGGAGGCCGAGCGACCGAGCGGCCGAGCGCAACAGACAGCGGGAGAGAGCGAGAGCAAGCCAGGCCTTTCATTGGCTATTAAGCAGACATTGACACACGCCCGCCGCGGCATCCCGGGCAGCGCCGCCCGTGGATCTCCTTGCGTTCCGTAACATGGTACACATTTTAAAACATTGTTATGTCCCGATAACGGCGAAAACTCGGCAAAAAAGCACAAAAGAATGATCGTCGACCCTCTGTCGTGTGGCGCTAAGGGTCAAAATCCGGTCAGCAAGACGGGGAAGAGCGCACCAACCGCCCTTCAAAGCACCCTTGCGTCTGCCATAATTGGAAAGTGTAGTTGAGCGTGACTGGAATATGTAAACCTCTCCAATGGAACACTTCAGCAAACACTATATTTCTCTGTGTTTTACACCGGGATGGCCGTGGCAGAGGAGACGGAGGAGGAGGAGGAGAAGGGGGAGGAGGAGGAGGAGGAGAAGGGGGAGGAAGAGGAGGAACAGGAACAGGAAGAGGAGGGAGAGGAGCAGGAACAGGGAGAGGGGAGGAAGAGGAATAGGAAGAAGAGGAGGGTGAAGTAGAGAAAATTGAAATGAAAAAGAGGTGGAAGAGAAGAGGGCGGATGTAAAAGAATAAGCAGATGGAAATGAGGACACAAAGAGGGGAAAAAAGAGAGTTAGGGAACATGAGAGCAGAAATGATGAGGAAGGGAAAAGGCTAGAGCTAGAGAAAGAGGGGATGAAGCGAAGAGGGGAAGAAGAGGAAGGGGAAGGAAGAAAGAGAAATGGAAATGAGTAAAGAAGGGAAAGTGAATAGAGGAAGAGAAAGGGCTAGGGAAAAGAGGAAACAAGATAAGAGAAAAAAGAGTGGAA
>NC_091552.1:38413684-38416184 GCF_042767895.1 Penaeus vannamei
CCGCCCGGGGCGCTATTTCCCCAAGTGGTCGTAACGCTGTCCTCTTGTCCTGCGTCCTTCCCGGCATAAACCACTTCCCCTTCGGAGGCAAACATCACCCTTTGCCACTCTTCTTGCTCTTTCTTATTACTCCTTTTCTTCGTCTTCATCTCTCTCTTTGCTTCCTCTTTCGTCGCCTTTTTCTCTCCGTTTTTTTTACCCAATCCCTTCTCCTTCTCTCCTTTTTTCACTCCCTACTCTTCCTCACCTTCTTCCTATTCCTCTTATGTTTCTCCTGAAGAGAGAAGGCAGGCAGGCGAGAAGTTTAACATTCTATTTGTCGAAAGTGCTGCGATTCTCAGGCCGTTTTAGTCCGGATTAGGTTTTCCATTTCTGCTTGCATGTCGCCGTAGGATGTCGAAGGACATCGTGAGAGAGCTAGGACGTCGTAGGATATCATAAGACTGCGTAGGACGTCGTAGGATACCTTCAGACTGCGTAAGACGTCGTAGGACATCACAAGACTGCGAAGGACGTCGCAGGGCGTCGTAAGACATCGCAAGACAGGGCCCAGCAGGAGACATCAGACACCATAGGAAGTCACAAGACATGTAGGACATCGTAAAACACGTAGGACGTTGTAGGACCTCGAAGGACTCGCAACCGAACCAGGTTTTCCACGCCGCTTTCAATGGCTGTCTGCCCCCGCTTTGCGATTTGCGTATCGTCAATCTGCGGGAGCCTTGCTTTTGTCCCGGGGCTCAGCGGTTCTCGCCTCGCTCGTTGACGCCACGGCGAATTCAACGCCTTTCGTGAGGAACAGGGAAGATCGATGTTAAGGGAGGAGAGGAAGAGAGAGAGAAAAAAAAGGGAGAAAGAGGAAAAGAGAGAGAGAGAGAAAGAGAGAAAGAGAGAAAGAGAGAAAGAGAGAAAGAGAGAGAGAGAGAGAGAGAGAGAGAGAGAGAGAGAGAGAGAGAGAGAGAGAGAGAGAGAGAGAGAGAGAGAGAGAGAGAGAGAAAGAGAGAGAGAGAGAAAGAGAGAAAGAGAGAAAGAGAGACAGAGAGAAAGAGATAGAGAGACAGAAAACAAGACAAATGAGAGACATAGAAAGACACACACGAAGAAAAAACAAAACCGCCAGAGACAGAGCAAAACACAAAAACAAACAAACAGAAAGCGAGCACATTCAACCGCAGGCGAATTCCCCGAAATCCTTTCCTCTAAGATCTGTCACGCGCAGGCCTCCGTGTCCGGCGTCCGCGGGTGCCACGATACAGAGCACGAGTGGCCGTTAAACACAACATAAATATCTCTAATATCTGCCATATAGCGTAACGGACAGTCCCCGATCGAGCAGTGTAATGCTTAATCAATAACCTTGTGGTAAAAGCTTTGTTTATGGTTTATGTGAAGATGAAGCACCACTGGGAGAGCCTCTAGTGCTATTTCCGATGGAGACGAAGTATGAAAACTAGTGTTACATATCAGTAATAAAATCATATATCTTCTCAAGGGTAACCAAAAACTACATTCTTTTCTCGGGTAAAAGATAGCAATAGGGATCATAAATCCCCATTACTAACCAACATCCCACAAAACAAAGCAAAATACACACATACAAGTAAACGAATAGACAGACCCCCCAAAAAAAGAGTAACAGCAAGTATTCGTGAATATGCATAAGCAACCCAACACAGGCGGGCAGCCCCAGCCGGTCACCGCTTTCCCCTTTGAAACCCGCCTCCGCTCCGCCCACCTCACACTCCATATGAAATGGCGGAGAATAAATTTGAATTATGCGCCGTGCCGTGTCGACTAACCTGACACTGGCCGGGGACGAGGCGGGCGACCCGGGCGAAAGTCCTGGAATGTGGCGACCGACCTTGTATGCAACGGAGCCTCAGGTATCTGGCCGGCGGACAAACACTTCTCTTTGTTTGTTTTCTTCGTGCGGCTTCTGTCTGTCTGCCGGTCTGTCTGTCTATTGATCTATCTTTCTTTCTGCCTCTGTCTCTGTCTGACTCAGATTCTCTTTCTCTCATTCATGAAAGTTTTGTGAATTCTATTTCGAACGCGATAAAGAATGTCAGAATCATTTTCCTTAATAGCTGTCCTATTCTGGCGCTGGGAAATAAGGGTTCTAGTTGAAGGTGAGTTGATCTCATGGCGAATATGACAAGGAAAGAGGAAAGAGAGAAAATAAAGAAAAACAAGAAAAATCTTGAATGAGGCGAATAATTGGATACCCAGAGAGAGAGAGAGAGAGAGAGAGAGAGAGAGAGAGAGAGAGAGAGAGAGAGAGAGAGAGAGAGAGAGAGAGAGAGAGAGAGAGAGAGAGAGAGAGAGAAATAAGAATAAAAAGAAGAAAAGAAACGAAAGAAAGGCAGAAAAAATAATGTTAAACTCTTCTCCTAACCCCGACCAATAGAGCAAGTCCATTGGCTACCCTTTAAGAAAACCCAGCCTTAAATAAATAATTTCCCTCCCAACGTAAATTTCACAACAAATACACACTGCATTG
>NC_091552.1:38441184-38451184 GCF_042767895.1 Penaeus vannamei
AAAACACAAGAGTACGCTGTCTCATCAACAAGCAACCCAAAACCTTAACACGAGCCCCACGCCGATCCGATGAGGAATAACAAAACATGGGAGAACCGCTTAACTTTGCCCGCAGGAGAACTCGAGACCCACGCGAAGTCCCGGCTCTGGGTAGGGCCAATAAGACGCGTGCTTTATGCGGTCGGCAACATGCCTGCCTCATACCTATGTTTTCCGTCCGTATGTATATATATGTATATATATACACCTATATACACACACACAGATATACATGCACATATATACAAACACACACACACACACACGCACACACACATATATATATATATTATGAAATAATCATAAACATTCGCAGAGAAACACACACAAATACAAACCGCATATATAATCTTCACACCTCACTTCAATCCGAATGTTTACCTCGATTAACATCATTCATTTTGCACAGAAAAAAGTATAATTATAAAACTAAACCATTTCCACCTGCCCTTATAACTCGCTCTGCAAAGTTAATCTCAACCCAGTCAAATGAAGAAAAAAAGGAGAAGAAAAATGAAACGCAAGAAAAAATAAAGTATTCGATTAATTTACATTTTGATTATCTTTCTGGTGTTTTTTTCTATTTTCGTTCTAATCATGTTGAAGCAAATCGTCTTTGAAGGGGAAGTGGAAATTCTTGATGAGAGAGAGAAAGTGAGAGGGAGAGAGAGAGGGAGAAAGAGAGAGAGAGAGAGAGAGAGAGAGAGAGAGAGAGAGAGAGAGAGAGAGAGAGAGAGAGAGAGAGAGAGAGAGAGAGAGAGAGAGAGAGAGAGAGAGAGAGAGAGAGTCGTTCATTCCACGAATAGACTGCACATTACTTTGAAAAAAGAAAAGAAAAGAAAAAAAAAAAAAAAAAAAAGAGGCTGACTCCTCCAAAGGCTTTAGACCTCAACCTATCAACATCACTTCAAAAGAAGTCATAAAAAAATATAAGTTCTAGAGACGCTTTATGCCACCTTAAACGAGAAAATTCAATATCACCAAAGTCTTCTTGGGAATCACCGAATACTGATCATGAATAAAATCGAGAGCCATTCTGAAATTAGTGATATAATAACATTCCCTTAACCCGCAGATTTCCCAAAGAGTAGAGTACGTTCGGTTAAAGAGTCCTCGAATCGCCCAGCATCTTCAATTAGCGGGAACTCTTCGATTAAAGAGTTGCCAAATAGTTCCATACCTTTAATTAAATAGTTCTAGCGTGTTTAAAAACTCGATTTACCTACAATCCGAGATTCGAAAGAGTAAACCCCTCCCCCCCCTTTACTTGCGCCGTTGCCAAATAGCACAATATGACGATGATGTAAACAAAAGGCAATATCTGCTTTCTGTTACACCCATTACCGTGCAATCACACACCGCTTTGATATTCCCTCGCGCTAATTCACCCATAATTGTGAATCTACTGTTCCCCATTTGAAGCCCCACTGAACCATACGAACCCTCACCCCTTAACCCCGTTTTCACTCTATCCTCCCCCCCCCCCCACAAAAAAATAGAATCCATGGGAAATATTGTTGCATCTACATCCCGTATTTTTAACAGCAGCTGTAACACTGCCATTAAACTGTAATATGAAACGAAAAAAGCGTCATATCTTCATCAGCACTGTACCATTTATGTACCGCTGTAATAGCTTTGTACCGTCACCGCAGCGCAGTAATAAAAAACGCTTAATTCAAACAGGCCGAATCTATTTTGATATTTGTGTAATGCACTCGTGTAAAAATGCGACCCGAGTGTCCCTTGTAGTAATGCTGGGCAGAATGGCTGGTAATTGATAACCAATTTGTACATTTCTATACTCGCGGACTGGGGAAAAAAGAGAGAAATGAATCACACATGCGGTCTTTCCTACCCTCCCTCCCCCCTCCCCTCCCTCCCCCCTCCCCTCCTCTTAACAAAAAAGAAAGAAAAAATAATAATTTGTAAATGTGGATATTACCGGTCTGAGTAAAAAAAAAAAAAAAAAAAAACTTTTTCGGTAACACGACCTGTTCTATTCCCCCCCCCTCCCTCTTAATAATAATAGAAAGAGAAAGCATAACAACAATACAAAGAAAAAAAATCTTACTCGTCGATCGAGCCGGGATCGGATATTTTTTTCTGTAAACCTGGAGATACGTCAGCCCCCCCCCTCCCCCCCTCGCAAAAAAAAGGAAAAAAAAAGAAAAAGAAAAAAAGAGGGCTTACAGTTCCATTGGGGAAGAACGAGGAAGAGGAGGGGGAGGAGGAGGTAGAGAGGAGGGGGAGAAGGAAGGGCAAGGTAGAGGAAGGGAAGGGAGGGAGGGAAGCTGATATATTGAAGCGATTTCTCACATTTGATTCAGGTTGCCTTAATAGATTAGCTTCCCGCGTTCCCTCCATCACTGTCACAAACAGCGCGTATGAATTTTCCCGCGCAATTTACGGCAATATTAGCCCAAACAAAGAGAGTAATGGCGGGAGCGAGCGAGAGCGGGGGTAAAGCCAGAGAGATATTTGTGTCGGCTTGTTTTATAAAATTGTATCAAATTTATCGGGAATCAATATGGAAATAGAGCGCAAAAAAGTTGTTTTGTTGGATAATATAGGTCATTACTCTTAAATACGGAGGGAGATGAGTGAAGAGGGTTTTTAAAATGTGTGGAACCATAACGGTTTTTTTTTATGGAGATGTCTGGGAGAGGGAAGATAGCATATGCAAACATACAGATAATTTGTTAGACAAAAGAGAGAGAGACAAAGAGGGGGTGAGGACGAAGATACGGCGGAAGGGATGACAGAAGAAAAGGCGGGAGGAAGAGAGGGAGAGGGAGAGAGCGCGACAGAGGGAAAGTAAAATAAAAAAGTGAGAGAAAGTGAAAGTGAAAGAGAAGAGATAAAGAGATAGACTGATAAAAAAGATAGATAAATAAACAGAAAGATGAAGGGAGAGAGAGAGAGAGAAAGAGAGGCATAGGTAGACAGACAGAGAAACAGACAGACAGACAAATATTCAGATTCAAAGATACACATAGATCATATATTCCGTCAAGGGTGTAATACCATCAATGACTATCCCTCGACATCATGGACGAAAAAAAAACACCAAGTCCCAATAAACGGATAATAACTCATGAATATTCAAATAACTTTCGACGCGAATGGCAGAATTAGAATAAGGAAAAAAGGCCAAAGAACGCATCCAAAAAGCAAGGAGATTAGAATGCCTTGAGGTGATAAAAAGAAGCCAAAGCCGAGGAGAAATGTGTTATAAAATTAAGTCAATGAAGTGCCAAAAAAGTTGAGTAAAATCCGTAAAATTATGAAGAATTTAGTGAGAGAGAAAAGGAATAGGAGAGGGAGGTGGAGGGAGAGAAGGAAAGGAAGAGTGAGAGAGTGTGAGAGAGAGAGAGAGAGAGAGAGAGAGAGAGAGAGAGAGAGAGAGAGAGAGAGACAGAGAGAGATAGAGAGAGAGAGAGAGAGAGAGAGAGAGAGAATGCATGAGAAAGAAATCGAAAGAGAGAGAGAGAATGCGAGAGAAAGAAATCGAAAGAGAAAGAGAGAATGCGAGAGAAAGAGAGAGAGAGAGAAAGAGAGAGAGAGAGAGAGAGAGAGAGAGAGAGAGAGAGAGAGAGAGAGAGAGAGAGAGAGAGAGAGAAGTGCTGACAACGGAGGCAAGGGGTCCCCGGTCAGCGGTCAGCACAGTAGTTACCGCAAAGAGGAAATGGGAGTGCCGGAAAGGGGGAAGTTGGGGGGTGAGGTTGCCAGAAGACGATAAAGTAGCGGAAAGGAAGGGGAAATGAGAGAGAAAAAGAGAGTAAACAGGAAAGGATTAGGCACACTAAGAGAAGAGGGTGTGAAAGAAGGAAGGGGAAGGAAAGGAGGGTAAGGAGAATAACCGGGGGGGGGGGGTCGGGAAGTGATCCGAGGGGAGGAAAAGGGACAGAAAGAGGGGAGAAAAAGAGGGGTACAGAGAGAGAGAGATTGAGAGAGAGAGAGAGAGAGAGAGAGAGAGAGAGAGAGAGAGAGAGAGAGAGAGAGAGAGAGAGAGAGAGAGACGAGAAGGAGGAGGGAAGAAGGAGAAGGAGAAGGAGGAGAAAGAGGAGGAGGAGGAATGGGGAAGAGGAACAGGAAAATATCGTATAGGAGAAGAAGACAGAGAAGACAAAAAAATAACAACAACAACAACAACAAAAACAAAAAACAAAGCAACAGGAGTACTAATGAGGAAAAAAAAAGCAGCAGCACCACCGCGCCCGTGATTCCGAGGGCGTGCGGCGGGGCAGATGATACACCGGGCGCCGTCAAGGGGGAAGTAGTTGTTACACAAGACAAACAGGGCGATGATTACGTCATTTGTCAGCCTGCACGAAATACCCCCCTTTCCCCCCACCCTTGCTCCCCCCTCCCCCTCCCCCTATCCTTTTCTGATGGAGTGAAAAGAATAATAAAAAATGTTTGAAGTTTGTGTACAATGAAGGAAGAATGGGAGACATTATCTTGGCTTACGAAGCCTGATTGATATAAATCAGCGTTTTCTTCTCTCTCTCTCTATGTCCCTTTTACCCTCTCTCTCCCCGTTTTCCAGCCTACTTCTTTTCTTTCTGTCCTTTCCTTCTTTTTTCCTTCTCTCTCTCTCTCTCTCTCTCTCTCTCTCTCTCTCTCTCTCTCTCTCTATATATATATATATATATATATATATATATATATATATATATATATATAATATTATATATTAATATATATATAAATGTACTATGTATACAACACTACACAAATACTTCTCCGTCCCCGCTCTCTCCCCCTTCCCCCCCCCCCTCTCCCCCTTCCCCGCAAACGAACCCCCTCAAGGATCCGCCCCTTTGTCCCCGCGTCTCAAAGAGTGTCGGAAGCTGGCAGAACCTATTACCAAAGTGGCAACGCAGCGGCCAGTGATGGGCGTGTGTTTATGTGCTCGTGTTTACCCTCTCGCCGCGTGTTTGAGTGCGGGCTAAGCACCTTGAGCTCGAGATCACCCCTGTGTGCTTTTTTTTTTCTTTCGTTTTTTTTTTTTTTGTATGCTCCGGGGTGAAGGGAGGGCTATACAAGCACGGTTTTGTGCTCGTGTTGATTCACGCATGTGTGTGCATTAACGAGGAACAAGGGAGGAGAAAGGGAGGAGAGGAAGGAGGGAAGGAAGAGGGAGCAGGAAGGAGATGTAAGAGAGAACTGAAAGATGATATAGTGGAGAGGGAGGGAGGGAGGGAGAGAAAGAGAAAAAGAAAAAGAGAGAGAGAGAGAGAGAGAGAGAGAGAGAGAGAGAGAGAGAGAGAGAGAGAGAGAGAGAGAGAGAGAGAGAGAGAGAGAGAGAGAGAGAGAGAGAGAGAGAGTGACGTAGGCTACAGATGTTTGCGATGATCCCCCTCCCTCTTATGCAATGTAAACAGCGACATAGCAACCGATTCGCCCTGATAATATGACCTAAGCTGAACGCCGCGTAGCAACAAGAAGAGAAAATCGTGTTTCGTGATCGAAGAGAGAAACTCAAGAAGACAAGATAGAACACGATAAGGGAAAAACAGAAGTTTGAGAAAAGATCTGAAACTCCTTTGTGGCTCGTGTCAGGGCGGAAAAATCATCTTCTGTTCATCTCTACGGAAGTTAGGGAAATAACTTTCCTTAAAGGGGCATGGGAGGTATTTGGAAGCCAGTCACGAAAAAAATGTGTTATATGTTTGAAAAATAGTTTCTATAGCAACAACACAATCAAAGAACTATTTTTAATGTTTATTCATCTCTTTTGCAAAACATTTTTTTTTATATTTCAACACAATCATACTTCTTTCTTAGTTTATTAATTATCATTACCTAATTATCTTCTTTTCAAAACATTGTTCTTAATATTTCATACAAACAAGTTTTTAAAATCATAATTATCTAATATTTTTTGTCAAAACATTGTTCTTAATATTTCATACAAACAAGTTTTTTTCTTATTATAATTATCTAATTATTTTTTTCTTCTAAACACTGTTCTTATAATTCATACAAACAATCAGCCTAATCACTAACTAAGTAACTAACCAGCCTCTCGTCCCATTCACCCAACATTCGTATCAACAACACCACCTCAATCTCTATCTTCCCATGCTACAGTTTCCTCTATTTACTCACGTATCATTCGCCTTTTTCGTCGTTTTTACATTGTTTGGTGAACACCCCGTTCGCGTAGGTATGCATGCGAAGTCCCGGGAATTTCATCGGGCGTTTGTGTACGTCACGTGACTTGTCCGGGTGCATGGCAAAAACAGAACAAAAACAGAGCGAAGGAAAAAAATAAACCCAGAATAAACATGAACTCCCATACTCTGTCGCTCTCTCTCTCTCTCTCTCTCTCTCTCTCTCTCCCTTTCCCTCTCTCTCTCCCTCTCCCTTTCCCTCTCTCTCTCTCTCTCTCTCTCTCTCTCTTCCTGTTTTTCTATTTCTTTCTCTTTTCTTCCTTTTTTATCTTTCTCTTCCTCTCCCTCTTCACCTTCACTTCCCTTCCTCTCTCTACCTGACTGCTTGTCCATCTTCCTCTTTCTCTCCCTTTCCCTCTTTCCTTTCCCTTTTCTCTCTCCCTCCCCCTTTCTTATCCTTTCTCTCTTTCCCTTTCTTTCCTTCTCTCTTTCTCCGTAATAAAAACGACGTGCGTGTAGCTGTGATTTGTCGTGCCTGACATTCATGAACGGAGCGGTGTCATTCTGAATCTGGGAGGCGGAAGGGGCGGTGTTTTATTTCCTTGTGCTGTGACGTATGCGTTTTGCTCCGTTTCTTCTCTCTTTCTTTCCGTGTTTCGTTCCTGGTTTGCGTTTGCGTTTGACGGCGTTGTGTGGGATTTGATTATATTTCTAGAGCTGTATTTTACCCTCTCTCTCTCTCCCCGTTTTCCAGCCCACTTCTTTTCATTCTGTACTTTCCTTCTTTTTTCCCTCCCCCCCTCTCTCTCTCTCTTTCTCTCTCTCAGAAGAGAAGAGAAGAGAGAAGAGAGGGAAAAGAGAAGAGAAGAGAGAAGAGACAGGGGAGAGATAGAGAAAAAGGAGAAGAGAAGAGAAGAGAAGAGAAGAGAGACAGAGAGGGGGAGATAGAGAGAAAATAGAAAGAGAAAAGAAGAGAGAGAGAAGGGTGAGGAGTTTCTTTTTTCTTACTTTTCGTTTTCGTGTTTTTGTTTGGTTTGCGTTTGATTGTGTTTTGTTTAATTTGCTTATATATACACACTTCTATTTTTTTTTTATCTTTTTCTTTTTTTCTGTTTGTTTTCTCTTCCTTTTCCTTTCATATTTTCGCGTTTGTTTGTCTTGCGTTCAATTATGTTTTGTTGTTTCATTTCCCTCATTTGACGAATTCTTTTTATACTTGCTTTATCATCATAAGTACCCGGCTTAAGGCAAACATAGCGTGATTGTTATGAAGTAAAATTCTATTTTCCCTTTAAGTATGTTTTTACTTTTGCTTTCATTTTTCTCGCTATAAGTAAGGAATGAAATATTAAAATGCAATCTAAACAGTAGCACGACAGAAATAATGAACACCGTGTCTCTTTGTAAATAACAATGCTAATTTTCATCAAATGAGATTAATTAAAAAAACGAGCTTGCTACGAGAAGAATGAGAGCAAGAAGTGGGAAAGAATGAAGAGGGGAGGAAGGAAGAATATAAGAAAATAATTAAGAGATAGAATGAGAGAACGGAAGGAAAAAGAATGAAAGGGAAGAAGGGAAGAAGGTGAGTATTGAGGAAGAAAGGAAGGAAGAGAGGATAAGAAAAAAAAACATACAAAACACCAATCACAATCTACCAATAGCGTGAGTGCGTGACCCTTCTTCCCATGCCCGAGAAAGAGAGAAAGAGAGAGAGAGAGAGAGAGAGAGAGATAAAGGGATAGATAGAGAGAGAGAAAAAAGGATAGAGAGAGAGAGAGGCAGACAGATAGATAGATAGATAGATAGAGAAAGATATAGATAGATAGATAGAGAGAGAGAGATAGAGAGACAGAGACAGACAGACAGAAAGAGAAAGAGAAAGAAAGAGAGAGAGAAGCTAGCATTACCCTATTCCCCAAATAACCGTCCTTCCGACAGAGAGAACAAGCCCAAGCCCAAGCACAAGAACAAGAACACAACTCGCACGCCCACCTGCCGCGAGTTACACAGATTCCCTCGGCCGTTGTACTTGGGAGGTAATAAAGCGCAAAACACAAGGTAGCAATAAAAGCCTCGTTGGCTGAAGTTTCCCTCGGAGAGAGAGAAAAAAAATGTATATTAAACTTCCGGCTTTCTACATGCCAGACGTAATTAAAGTCTGCACGCGGGAAGCAAGGCTTAAAGGGCCGCTTGACTAAGTGTTAGCGTACGACGGCGCACGGGGCCCACTTGGTTTGTCTGTGTCTGTCTGTGTGTCGGTCTGGCAGACTGGCTGATTTGCTGTCTGTCCGCCTGTCTGTTCATTCTCTCCCCCACTATCCATCTTTATCTGTGTCTCCCCCTCTATCCTCCTTTTCCTTTCCTCTCTTACGTCAGAAGGCATGCGGCAAAAAAGGCGTATGATAAACCACATACGTACCTAAAAGGGAGGAAAAATGAGACGAAAATAGACTCAAAAAAGGCTTGTAGTACCCCATATGGAAGCGTACGAGTGCCAAGCCTCTTCCACGACGTAGATTGGGTGGTAATTTCACCGGGGGAGGGGGGGTGGGGGAGCCAGTGCCAAGTCATTTCGGAGAAGTCATAAATATATCCCTCTCGTACTATCCCTTGCGATCGGACTCGGGGCGTCGTAAAATCGTTTCGTCGTAGCGATACGTTCGAGCGGTCAACGACAACAAAACCGCTACGATCGAATCACCGCTTGCAATGAAGGGCCTCGTTAGTGCCAATTTCCCCCGTCGCGTCTCGAACCGCCGGACGTAAAACCCCGACCGAAAGAACAAAAAGGAAAAGGGAAAAACATTAAAGAAGGGTGATAATCTAATAATAGGAATAAAAGGATCAATTAACAAGGCGAGCGCCGTACCTCGAGAACCGATACGACGTAAGGAGGTTATCACAGGACAATGCCCGGCGTCTTGGCTCGGCCCTGGCGACGCCCTTCCTTCAAACCCCCGGAGCCTTTATCTTCCTTATCGGACGAGGAGACTCCCCATAAAATTCCAGTGCCGCAGAGACCCTCCCCACCAACTTCCCACCCTATCCCCCCAACCATCCTCCTACCCCTGCCCCTTCTGCCCCCCATTCCCACTTCTCCCCCTCTATCAACCCCCCCCCCCCAGCCCCGCTTTTCCGCCATCAGCTGATGTCATAACACATTAATAACCCAAGCTGTTTTGAGTCCGGAGATTTATTGTTGAGCAAAATATCATCGTCTTCGTCATAAGGAGGAAATATTAGGTAATGATTGCCGAGATAAAATGAATAGTTGCAGCCGTCGGACGGGCACGAGACAAAGAAAAAAATATATATAATAACGTGATGACACCAGCCAACAGCTCGAACGATGTTGCAACGAAAGAAAGGGAAAAAAAGAAATAAAAAAAACTAAACGACAAAATGATAACCATTAATAAATAAACAGCCCAACCAACAAAAACATATCCCCCCATCAAAAAAAATATATAATAATAATAAAAATAAAACAAAACAAATCAATCTCAAAAAAGAAAGAAAGAAAAAAACAATCCGAAATGGCGTGACTCACGATCAAACGCCGATTCACATCCCCGCCAGAAGATTATCGCGCAGCCTTTATACAATTCCCCAACGATAACAATAATAAAACGCCAAATCCCATCCCTGAAGAACACCTGACTATTCCATCTCCCGCGGACAGGAGTGTTTGCCGGCCCTCCGTGCACAGCGCAGGAAAATGCATAAAATAGAGAGATAACAAAGACAAAAAAAACAAAAAAAAAACAGCGTTAAATGTTTTGAAATAACACGTCCTCTTTGCTGAACATAGAAGATCTATTTTGCATTTTTTGTTT
>NC_091552.1:38466184-38468684 GCF_042767895.1 Penaeus vannamei
TGTGTGTGTGTGTGTGTGTGTGTGTGTGTGTGTGTGTGTGTGTGTGTGTGTGTGTGTGTGTGTGTGTGTGTGTGTGTGTTTTAGGTCATCTTTCTCTCTCTCTCTCACCTTGTTCCTTCTACCTTCGTTTAACTCACTCTGTACCTTCTTCTGTCCTTCCCCCTTTCTCATCTTCCACCCTATCTCCCCCTCCCTTTCTCCATCATTTTTTGTATTCTTGTTGTCCTTATTGTTGAGAAGTTTAACGTTAAATGGAGGGAAGGGACGAGCGTTGACTTTAGATTCAATGTCTCATTTTCTACACGGATAAATACATTTACATTAACAAATACATTAAAAACAAATAAACAAAAAACAAATACACGAAAAACAACACAAACAAAAAGAAAGCAAACAAACAAAACAAAACAAAAAAAATACCGTCAATCACCTGGGAAATTCCCCCACCCTCCTCAGAACGACAGAGTGACGTCACGCCGGCAAAGCAAACGAGCCCGGAGCCCGCCCTCCCCCCACCCCCCTACCTGGATCGGACACGCGGGTTCCTCTTTAAATCTTGCCCCAACAAGTTGAACCTTTGCAATTTTTCTTGCAGGGCCCGAGCATCCCATCCCCGGATAACTCGGATCTTATTCATACGCAGGTGAGTCCGGGGAGAGTGCTGCGCGGGGATGATAAAAGGGGGAGAGAGGAGACGGAAGAGGAGAAGGAGGAAGAGGAAGGAGAGGGAGAGAGTGAGGATAAGGGTCGGGATGGGGATGGGGATGAGGTGGTGGAGGAAGAGGAGGAGAAGGAGGGGGATGGGATAAGGATAAGGATGGGGATGAAGATGAGATGGAGGAGGAAGAAGAGGGAGAGTGAGCATAACGATGGGGATAGGGATGAGGTGGAGGGTGAGGGGGAGGAAGACGAAGAGGAAGAGGAGGAGAGTAAGGGAATGAAGATGAGGTGGTGGAGGAGGAGGACGAGAAGGGAGACGAAGGTCATCCTCGAAGGGCAAGAAAAACAGGGCCAGGAGGGAGGCGAAGGTCATCCCCCAAGGGCAAGAGAAGCAGGGCGAGGAGGGAGGCGAAGGTCAGCCTCCAAGGACATCAGAACAAGACGAGAAGTGAGGCGAAGGTCATCCCCCAAGGGCAAGAGAAGCAGAGAAGGAAGCGAGGGTCAGCCTCGAAGCGGCGCAGCCCGGCTTTGGGCCAGAGCTCTGCGCGGGATCCCCTTCATTCAGATTTCGCCGCTGCGGCCCTGCAATGTCAGTTTGCTCCAGATGATTAAAAAACTTGGGCGTTCAATAAAAGAAAAAAAACGCGTTGTGTCCATTATGAGACGGCCACTTTTCCCCCTTTGTGTGTGAATCCCGCAGCGTTCATTTTGTTGCTTTAGTTAAGGGACGACTTCATCTTTCCATTAGGAAACTTAATGCTTGGCTCGCTCCTTGTAGCAATAAGGAGTTGTGAGAAAAATCCTTAATGACTACTGGCTAGAACTGTTATTAGTAGTATTTTACATAGAATACTTGGTTGCCTCAATGGCTTTGGAAAAAAAAAAATTATGCCATCTTCTTTCCAACGAAAATGTCGATGAGAACATCATTTTGAAAGCGTAAAATAAGAAAAAATGTAGATCAATACCCATTATGCATAGTAGCTGATGAATCCATATGCAGAAACATCAGGCAATAACGCTGTACATCCAATATACAGTATACAATATTTCTTATTGTTAACAGACTGCCAAATGTATGAAAAAAGTGAACTGTTACACGTTCTATACAATGGAACTGGTGTAGAATACAATATCATGAGGTTGGCACGGTTACACAATACCATTTACAGTGCCATTTGTAGTTAATATCATTGTGTATAGTGCCTAAGTTTTTTACATAACCAGTATAGTTTGTGGGCTTGTATATTACGCTGATCCCTGCATGATATACCACGTCCATAAGACAGGTATCAAAACATACGACCCTTGCTAGGCATAATAAAGCACGTCTTTAGGAATCGAAATCTGGAATCTATTAATACCATTCCCCTTCGATTTAATCCCTAAACGCTAATTATCACCCGAACATCTTCGACAGCTGACTGCCCCCAAAAGAAGCGGCCGCTCATTACCGTTTCCGAAAAGATGATCGGCTTAGCAGACTCCGCCCGCCCGACAGCAGCTTGCTCCGCCCATCAGCCCGATCATCAAGTACTTTATCAGACTTTTGAGCAGCCAATTAAATCGAGTAATTGGACCCTCAAAAAGGCACTGTGCCCTCGATTGTGATTAAAGCCTCGAGTTGAGATACAGGAGCCGGAAGGAGCTCTCGAGGGATCGAGGAGAGGCCGCGGTACGACACACGCAACCGTAAGGGTCATGTTTGCCTTCCGGGAGGATGGGAGCGGCGACCTTCTAGGAGACGGAGGGTTCGCCCTATGTTGGCCCGATCGCGCTCACCTGCCGGTAATTACAAGCGAGAGAGCGGCGACCACAAGCGGGATCGGAACCTATTGAG
>NC_091552.1:38488684-38493684 GCF_042767895.1 Penaeus vannamei
AATTACCATCATCATTTGCAGTACGATCACCCGAATCTGCTCGTCCCTCCACCACCGTTCCAAGCACAATCCAAACAACCAACACACCACGCATCACCATCACCACCACAAACACCATCACCATCACAATCCCATCCATCGACCCGCGGGCCCACAGTGATGCAAGAGACACGTACTCGCGAGGCTGCATGACCCGAGGCCGTGCGGCGCCTCCACGTGTAGAAGAAGTAGAAGATGCAGGGGATCTTTGGGCTGAGGGCGTGGGTGGAGGCGTTTAGGGGAAGAGGATTCTCTGTTTTTTATTTATTTATTTTTCTAATGTGGTAACTTTGGCGTCACTGTAAAATGTATTTGAAATGGCGATATACTTATGGGGTTTATTTGCATACCATTTCCAGACGCGCACATAATAGAGTCATATGGATGCACAAAAAACACAGAGGGTGCATAAATAGCATATATATGTGTCTGTGTCAGCGTATGCGTATACATGTATAGGTCTATGTGTGCGTATGTGCATCCATGTATGTAAGGGAGGAGGGGATGCTCTCGGACGCACATGTACTCATCTGAGCGGTTATCTTTTAACAAACATAGCCCTCAACCCCCCCCCCCCCAGGCCGCCCATCCCCCGAGCAAGCCCCAGCGAGCGCTTCCTCCGCGCCGAGCTCTTTGCCGCCGAAGACGTATCGACTCGCCGTCTCGCGTGAGGGACAGTTCGGCTTGTCTGATTGATTACACGTCGGGCCTCGTTACCTGATAGACACTTTATCCCGCGTGCTTAACTCGCCTCCAAACACACACGCGCACACTACACACAATAACACGTACACAGACACACACCGTTTCTTAAGTGTATATGGAAATATGCACACAGATTGAAACGCACATAATTGCACGGAATAAACAAGTGACATAGACAAGACATAATCACAGACATACACGTACACATTCACCCACGACTTTCCTGTACCTAGTATGACGGGATATATCTTTACAATCTTGGTCATTATTCTGTGAAGTCTTTATTATGAAGTGCACAAACGACTGATGGCAAAATGTGAGACAATAATCTACGGAAAATAGCCTCCGTATTTCACTGTCACTTTCTTCAAACTTTATTTTTCTCCCTCCCTTTTCGTCCCCTTTTGTGGCTTTCTCCCGTTCGACCTTTCTCCTAAGGGCCCGTCAGCGAACTTGAGACGCAGGTCAAGTACCTCACACATTATTGTCCTTTTTGTTACCATAAAGCTACATCCTTTTCCCCCCAATTATTCTTCCCGTGTAATAATTCCCGTCCATAACAAGGATTCCCATCATAAATAAATCACACTAAATTCATCTCGGCGATCATTTTATCTTCCTTTTTTCCCCCCTCACTCTCTCGCCTTCTTTTCTATCGGTGTCTTTCCTTTTACACTTGCTTTTAACGCCCGCACATCACTCACGTCCTCGCAGCATTTCTTCATCCTCGCGTCCCAATCCCCCTGCAAGCGACGGACATGCATCAACTCTACGGACGCGCTCGCCTTATTTCACTACTCCTCTGATTGATGATACCATTTCAAATATGAAATGTGTGTCCCATCAATTTCTGGCGAAAATTCCAGACTTTAAGGTTAATATTGAAAGTGAAAGGGTACGTAGGTGGCGCTGGTGGAGATGGTGATGTGAAGTGGCGGTGTGAGGAATTATAATAAATTTGGGAAGAGGGCAGTGTAAGTGAAAATTAATAGCCCGATGATCACCGGAAGGGAAGGGAAGAAGCGTGGCGGAAAAAATAAAATTGTGATGGAATTATAGCAATTATAATGATTAAAAACGTATGAAGGGAATAAAAAATGGAATAGTTATAATGCAAAGAAAATGTGCAATGTGCAGTCCAAATGAGGGAGAAGTTGGGGCGAGGGGGGCTTGGGTAAGGCAAAATGCCCCCCTCCTTAGGTTACCTGCGTCACTATGCACACTCTGCAACATCTGCAATGCAAATATCATCTACCACCTTGACCTTCCCTGTCAGTCACTCGCAAAAAGGTGCTGGGGAGGCGAGGGGGGAGCGGGGAGGGGATGGGGTGGGTGACAGGGGGAATAATTCAAATTATCATCCTCAAAAAACTTTCTCTTTCTTCCTCCTTCTCATGCAATATATATATATATATATATATATATATATATATATATATATATATATATATATACATACATATATATATATATATATATATATATATAGTGTATATATAATATATATTATATATATATATATATATATATATATATATATATATATACATACATATACTTATATATATATATATATATATATATATATATATATATATATATATATATATGTATGTATGTACTTGTATCTATCTATCTATCTATCTATCTATCTATCTATATATATATATATATATTGTAGATAGATAGATACAAGTATATATATATATATATATATATATATATATATATATATATATATATATATATATATATATATATATATATATATATATATATATATATATATATACAGACACACACACATACACACATATATAAACTGTGTATATGTAGAATGCTTAGACACAGATATTCAGCTCCGCAACAGCTTCCCTAAACCATCACACGTACTATTTCTTTCAATGAACACTTCCAAACAGGCCATTAAACCCCACCTGTCGATACGCCGCTTCCCCCGGCATCGGCTCTGCCCCGCTATTGGCACAATCCCCTCAGCCTCGAGTCACGGCGGCTCCTTCCTCCTCCCGTAATGGCACGGTGCCTCCTTCCTTCAGTAATGACACAGCTTCCCCTTTCGCGAGTTATGGCACTGTCTCCCCTTCCTCTATGAGTGTCACCATTCCCCCTCGCAGTGGCGGCACCATACGCCTTCTCATCTCTATTTACACTACGTTCTCTTTAGTGCCACCCGCCCCGCGCCCACCCGTCATCCCGCCCCTCTTCCTTCTCCCCAATATCAACACCGCCCGCCCTCCCACGCCCGTAATGGCACTGTTCCTTCCTTCGTCCCCGCTTCCAGTGCCTTCCTGCTCACCGTAAGGAGGTTTAAGGAAATTACTCCTCCTCGTTTCTGTGCTGCTCCCCCTCCCCCCCTCCTCCCCCCCTCCCCCGACGCCCCTAAGCCACTGCCACCCCCCTACCCCCCAGGATACCCCCGCCCACTTATCCTCTCTCGCCCGCGTGACGGTTGTCCGGAAGGGTTTAGTAGGCATTTCATATTGATACCCAACCTAAGTGCCAGTGTTCCATTAACAGGAGGAACCCGCGCTAAGACTTCGGTGGCTCCGTCTAGCGTGTGTGTGTGTGTGTGTGTGTGTGTGTGTGTGTGTGTGTGTGTGTGTGTGTGTGTGTGTGTGTGTGTGTGTGTGTGTGTGTGTGTGTGTGTGTGTGTATTTGTATGTGTGCATGTGTGTGCGTGTGCGTGTGTGTGTGTATGTGTACCTGGTCCTCGCTTTGCTCCTCCTGACAAACGGTTATGGCCGGTGTCGACATCCGCTGGTACCGTCTTCGCTTCCTTCTCCTCCTTTTCCATCCCTACTCCCATCTCCGCCTGCACTCTCCAACAAACAATAACAATAACAGCGCCCCCCCTCGCCCCCCCTCCCCCCCGATCCGCTGCCGCCTCCTCGATTGCTCTTGCCTGCATCCTGCTTTCAACATCGCCTCGGGGCCTGCTCATGCTACTTAACGCTTTTTTTTTTGAGGGGTCTCTCACTTTCTCTTTCTCTATCTCTTTCTTTCTTTCTTTCTCTCTCTCTCTGTCTGTCTCTTTCTTTCTCTCTCTCACGATTTCTATCGTATTTTGTCATCGTTCTCATTCTCCTACTTTCTCTACTCACTCCTATTCTTTGCACATCTCATCTCGTTTCTCTTCTCTCACTTTTTTCGATCTCATTGCACGTCTTTGCCTGAATCTATTTTTACGTGTGCCTCTTATCTCTCTCCCTCTCCCTCTCCCTCTCCCTCTCCCTCTCCCTCTCTCTCTCTCTCTCTCTCTCTCTCTCTCTCTCTCTCTTTCCCTCCCTCTCTTTCCCTCCCTCTCTCTTTCTCCCTCTCTCTCTCTCCTCTCTCTCCCTCTCTCTCCCCTCTTTCTCCCTCTCTCCCTCTCTCTCCCTCTCTCTCCCTCTCCCTTTCTCTCCCTCTCCCTCTCCCTCTCCCTCTCCCTCTCCCTCTCCCTTTATCCACACGCACAATCTCTCCCCATCTATCCGCACGAATCCCAATGCCTACCCACATTTTCTTATAATTTTCCTGCCCATAACATCCATAACATCTATTTCTCGGACTATCTATTATCCTCGACATCTATTCTCTGGAATTTCTTTCACGAAAAGCCAATCCGTCTGGCGAGGAAGTCTCATTAAACCTTAAAAATTTCGCTTCAAAATGACCGTACCTTGTTTATTTTCTCCCGGTGACGTCATCAGGGCGTCCTTTATTTGTTTCTCGCGTCATTAGTGGACCGTCTGTGTTTGTTTGTCTTCAAGCTGATACTCTTTTTCTTTGTGTTTGTTCTATTCTACCCCCTTTTTGTGCTTACACGGAAGGGCGGCAGTGAAACAACAAGAAGAAGAAGCAATACTGCTATTGACCTTTCTTTTATTGTATACCTTTTTCACCCTTTTCTCGTTCTCTTCCTCCTTCTTAAATTAAGTCTTGTTTTTGGAAGGACGTTCCTTTTGCACAGTTCTCATTTCGCAAGATGAACCTCTCGTTCTCCGCGGTGGTTGTCTGTCCGGTGCTGTCTCACGATCACTTTCTCTATCCCCTCTCTGTCTTTCCCTCTCCCTCTCTCCCTCCTTCCCTCCCTCCATCTCTCTCTCTCTCTCTCTCTCTCTCTCTCTCTCTCTCTCTCTCTCTCTCTCTCTCTCTCTCTCTCTCTCTCTCTCTCTCTCTCCCCCCTTTCGTCGCCCCTCACTTTCTACCCACTTGTATTTCTCATATCACGTTCTCTTTCGCCCGGTAGCCTTTGC